>NC_141065.1:40202871-40232871 GCF_041138505.1 Cibotium barometz
CACAATCAAAACCATAGACTCCGTAGTTATTTTGAGGCGACACCAGAGACAAAGGTTGGATGGGATCGTCATTGGAATGCTATCAATGATAAGTTCGAGGCTGAGATAAGTGGTGATGAGGAGTGGGCATATTTGTCTAACAAAATGTTCTTTGTATGGGAGCGAAATCATAGAACTTCATCGTAGTTGAGAGTATTAAGGAGATCTTTGAGCATGACAACAATAAACACATAAGAGTGCTTGCTCAATTTATTACCGTGGAGGCCAAGGAAGAGAGAAAGTGGTTGTAGCCTTAAAGAAGCTTAACTTGTAAGTTGTTTGCAACTCTCTTTGATTCTTGTAAATGGTTTGAATATAAGTTGCTTGCCATTCTCTTTGATTCGTGCAAATGGTTTGAATAATAGGCTAAGTCAGCCATTGAATATGTTTTTGTTTTGAACTTTGGTTGGACTGTAGGCCGAATGAGGAAGCCATTGTGGTGACTAATCTCAAGCATTACCTATTTCATGTGAGTACTTTGGTGCATTGTGATCCCACAACTCTAATGAAAGTGTTGGTGTGCCAGAGAGAAACTAGTCAAGAAAGACGTGTTTGGTATTCTTGGACACATGCCATTTTGCCAAGGATGGTTTTCCCGGTAAGTTTATGCATCTCTTTAGTATCTTGCATGTGGATTTGTCAAATATATGTATTGAGAGCTTCCTTGTGTTGTTGGTAGGAAAGTGGAGTTTTGCGTATGAATCTCAATGCAAGAAGCTTCCCGATAGCTTGTCAAAGGAAGAAAGAGATGCAAAGATGACACAACTCAAAAATCACCCTTGCTTGGCTATTGAGGTCAATGAGGAGATTCATAGTGGGCACTTGGATCTTTTGGTGGCATCAGATGATGCAAAGATGGTTGTATGGATCGCATACATGTGTGTGTAAATTGTGTGAAGAAAAGACCTCTCCCAAGGGGGTTTTGCTAACGAAACTCCCTAAAGAGAGGATTATAGATGGATTCTTGTGTGTGTGTGTGTGTGTGTGTGTATTAGCATCCATGTGTGTGTTGGTGTTTATGCATGCATTATAGAATGTGTGTATATGCATGCATGTGTGTGTGTTTATGTGAAACTTTGAAGGACTGGCTCCCAAAAACTTTCTTTGAAGGAATAACCTTTCCCAAGGGGGTTCCGTCGACGAAACCCCCTAGGTTGTCTCTATGTGATTAAGAATAGAATTCAATACATTCTAATTCTTGCGCTTTTATTGTAGTAAAGATAAGAAGAGGTATTAAGAGAGTTTCCCACCCATCAAGAGGTCATAAGAGCAAAAATGCAAAGCAAGTTATGGAAGGTGATGCTGAGAATTCTTGTGATCCAATTGTCTTGGAAGTAGTGGCTACATCTGTGGTAGGATCCACATTGGAGGTAGTGGTATCTTCTAACTTGCAACAAGCTCTCCCAAGAGAGGATGAGGGAATTCACACAAAAGAAGATCCTCCAAAAGGAGACAAGCCAGATAATGATGTGGAGGAGAGTCTGTGGTAGAGGCAAAAGGTGCAGAAACTATTAACTCATTGATTATTAAACATAATTCTCAAACACATTTGATTCCATTGTGCCACTACATTGTGTATCATATTGTTAGGCAATTAAGAAAAGACCTCTAAAATATGAAATGAGCTTTTGAGAGAACAAGGTATAGTCTTTCAAAGGGTGCAATCATTTTAAGTGTCACAAAGCTTGATGGAATAATGTCATAAAGCAACCTAGAACAAAACCATATACCAAAACAAATAACCAAACATCAATCATATGACAGTAACCCATGAGGGGATGCCACTTGTCATGTATTAGTCCTCCGCAATGCCATCAACATAACCAACCACTTGAACACTCTATCAATCGACGATTGTAGAGTTGGTCAACAGACATGTCATGTGCCATAGACTCCGCATAACAAGGCAAATCCCTTTTTACAGTAGTGAGCCATCATTCAATATACAAAGAAATCACAATATGACAAAGACTCAAGCAAAACCTTTTAGAATCTTGAAGAGAGAATGCTTTAGAGAGGCTCACTCCCAACACCTGCTCTAGCACACATCCACAGATACCCAGGTTTTGTCGGAGGAACTACATTGGGGAAGACGTTTTTTATTAGCATTCCAGCTCTTGCACTTCACCCATAAAAAGGCAACAAAAGCTTTGCACATAACAAAACATGTCTGTACATAATTAACATCTCGAACACACACATATGCACACTTAAATGCAGCCATATCAATGCAAAGCAGATGATTTAAACTCTTCAAAACTCCAGAATTACAGCCGTACCTGAAAAACTTTGCTTCTTCTTTTCTCCGTTACTGTTAAGCTCCATTAGATTTTGCTACTTCTACTAGGGAGAATAACTGCACTGTTCTTGTTTGTTTTCCTTATATAACATGGACCATAGGCAGTCACCATGGGCATGCTAGAGTTTCAAGCGCAGAAGTGTGTATACATTAATGGAGATTTTGTATAAATAATCTCTAATATGCAGCCATAAACACAGCCACCGTGAATGCAGCAGCATAACCATAGCCATAACGCGGCCGTTAAATTTCTCCCAGGGGTTTCTGCCCCTCTTCCCTGGAGGTTTCGCTGCCGAAAGCCTCCTGCGAGAGGGTAATGCTTTGATCATACCTTTCCGATCCGCTGTGGAGGAAGCGCAGGTACCCCTAGAGGAGGAAGATCATTATCATATTGCCCTAGCTCCAAACTTAGCCTCCCCAAATGAACCCTCTATATCTATTACATATCAACCATGCACAACTAAGCCTAAGGAGAGCACACAGAAAAGAAATCGTGGATTTCTCAAAAATAAGAGAAAAAAATATTCCTTTGTATTCTGATTGACCTTTTGTATTCAGGCTTCCATTTTTGCGTTTCGCTTCTTAATGTCTTTTACATCCCGCAGCAACGCGCGAGTTGAGTACTAGTTATTATTAAAAGAATAGAGAGTTCTTGTCTAATTTTCACACACACCGGGGACATATGCAAAGGGCAATAATAAAGTGGCATTTTCTTTGAATTTTGAGTGCATCTCCATACTAATCATTCCTTGAAATGGTCTTGATGACTAGTATTAGAGCGCGCTTCCTTAGATCCTCTTTTTTTAGTAGTCTAAATGATATCAAATTTGTGCTCGTTATTTTCAGTACATATTACGATATTTTTACCCATTGTTCTTGGTAGCTATTACAAAGATTTATAAGAGCATTAACTGACCTCGGCGGCTAACTATCTTGTAGTTATTACAAAGATTTTTCTTATAGTTATTACAAAGATGTTTTGGAAAACGGTGGCATTAAATGATATATTCATGTTTGAGTCTACAAGAAGTTGATCCAATATAATAGCGCTTTGTGAGTGTGTAGCGTGTAGATAAGAATTGAAGGAGAACTATGAGACATTTTCATTGTTGGATGAAGAGGACTCTAATGTTCTGATGTCCAAGATAACTTCCAATGGAGTGTGTATTATAGTGGGTAGGGAGATAGAGGAATATTTTCATTTGTAGCCAAACACAAAAAAGTTATTTTTTCATGTTTCTTTTGAGGTTCCATTTACACTTAGAAATCACGAGAAAGCGTTTGTTTTGGATACTCAATTTGGTTGTTGATTTTCAATATCGGTTGATAGGGCTCTATGCAAACAAATGGATATTCAAGGGCCTCTCCTTGCTTGACTAACCTACTATTAGTATAGTAGATGTAATTAAAGGAATCAATCCTAAGAATGTGCTACACATGGCTCTTCAGCAAGTATCAAAGACCCCCTTTTTGATGGTTTCTAGCTAATACGATGGATATGTTTTGTTTGAGTTTCCCATGTTGATCTTCCCAACATAACTATTGGTCTTCAGGTTAATTTTGATGGTCATGTTGATCTTCCCAACATAACTATTGGTCTTCAGGTTAATTTTGATGGTCATGTTTGGTCTGAGGAGGTGATATCCCATAACTCTTCTTTTGAAGGAGTGGTGAGATTGCGAAATTGTGGGGCCAGTTTTGCTTTGTCAGAATAAATTGTGTTCTTATTTTTGAAGGATTGGGATGCAAAGTGATTCCCAATGGAAGGGTAGGGTTTTAAAGGTTCCTATTGTTGGATAGAATTTGGGGGATTGTGGCTCCTTGGTTTGTTTGCATTGCAAAAATAGTCCTTTGTATAAGGCTCTATATCCATGCAAGATGTACATTTGTCTTCCTAAGGAGAGGGTTGGGGTTAGAGTTACAAGAGGATTCCTGAGAAACAACTAGATACAATTAGTTACGTTATTTAGTTTTAATTCCTGAGAAGACCTTGTTCTGTGGGAGGGGATCATCGGCGGTTGTGCCTCGTAAATGAGGAAAAAAGCGGTGATTCCATGGACCAAGTGCAAGTCTCTTCTTGATCTGACCATGTGACTTCAGGTTTGGTCAGATCAGTTTATCTAGTTAAGACTTGACTCGTTAGAGTAATTTCCCTGTTAGAAGATTTTTCCCAATTGGCGGAATCGCTCGTGCCTTTTGGGTGAGGGGAGTCTTCCGAGCCCAGTCTCAGAGGGGCCGCTCGGGCTAGCCTCTCGTCCCCGGACATCCGCGGGCAAGGCCCCGAGTGTGTGGACCCTGCCCCGTGTGCGAGAGGCCGACGCCGCTTCCGCCGTCGGGGCAGGAGCCCCGGAGCACGCGGGGGACCTCACAAAAACACACAGTTGGAAGAACCATAACCAAGGGTGAGAGGCATGGAACAACCCCAAGAAAGCGAGTCCACTCCGTCTCTAGATCCTAGAGCAGAAGTAGGGCAAAGTGAGAGGCAACAAACCTAGACATAACCACCAGTCTGTAGAGTCATGCATGTTTTAGGTATAGCTGATTAGTATAGGGCTCAAAGATCGGTACAAAACCCAGGGCCAGGTCCACCATCTCAAGGACCAAAAACGTTGCACCAAAGGGAAAGGGTCTACCCATGCCCTTCACATCAACCCGGTCCACCTGTATATCAGCAATACCCACCAGAAGGAGTTATCATGGGTACCACATGGGACCACAAGGGGTACATGCTAACCCACCTATTAGACAAGGGCCTCTAATGGTATATTATTCTCCTAGCCCCGCTCCTCCACCAACCCTTCCTCAAACTGCTCCTACTTCAGCCATGGCACGGCTGACACCAGAAATGTTGAGATTGGCCATGGAAATAGGGAGGGAGTGGCTGCAGGTATCACACCTCCAACACCAGTACAACTTGCACTTGCACCAAGATTAGAGTGGTTAACATCTCAAAGCTTATCACGAAATTTTATGGGACTAGAGATACGATCCCACATTTGGAAATGTTTAATCAAATTTGTGAAGCCTTCAGCCATGTAGAGGATCAAGTCAAGATGAGTGCCTTCGGCCTCACCCTTGATGGAAAAGCTAGCCAATGGTTTAGGTCCTTGAAACGGACAAAAAAGCCACCTTTGAAGCTTTGAAAGAAGCCTTCAAGGTAGGTTATTCTAGCCAAGGTACCAGATGCAGCCCAATTGAGGAGCTACATAATGTAAGACAAAAGGAAGGAGAAACCATCAGAGACTAAATTAATAAAGTTAGGTATCTCCACTCGTGCTGCAGTGCCAGAGATAAGTTCTCTAAACAAAAGGTTAATAGGGAGATTTCTAGAGGGTCTTGATGACGTGACCTTACACAACTCATTGTATGCCTTGGGGCATAACTCCTTTGAGCAATGCTGCAGGAGTGCTATGGATTTTGAGGATAACTTCAAGGGAGCATGTTCTTCGAGAACTTCATGAGGGCACATAAGAAGCCTCTTTTAAGACCACCAGCACAAAGCCTGATGGGAAAAGTAAGGAGTCCATGTCAAGACAAAATGTAGAGCAATTGGCCGCTTGCGTTAATGCAGTAAATGACCCAACAATGGAGAGCCGGCCAAGGTGAGGATTGGGGACGTCAAACCCATCTTTATCCAAAGAGGGATCTTGTATGGTGCCATGTCTGTCAAGCTAACCATACTGGCACGGAGTGTCCACACCTGAGACCCCGCCCAAGCCTCTATTGTACATATTGCGTAAAATGGGGCAATCATAAGGTTTCCAACTAGCATCAGAAAGATGCTCTAACTACTAGCATCATAAGGTTTCCAACTACTAGCATCAGAAAGATGCTCTAGCTCAAGCTCTACCTCAGACCTTGCCAGCTAACCCCCCAGGCAACCATTGGCTTTGCCAACACCAGCGCTTCATAACCCACCTCAACCTGGCCTAGAATTGGCCCAAAAAGGAATCCTTAAGGTGCTAAAAATGCCCTTACCACCCCCAGTTCTTCCACCTCAACCCCCGTCTCACTAAGAGTTGCACCAGCTCATCAACTAACCCTGGCGGAAATCTTTGAAGATGGAAATGAGGGAAAAATTCCAAAAGTTCCTATTTATGAGATCCAAGAGCCTACAAGCCCACCCTCTCAAACCTTAAGTCACTATGTTATGGAGGGAGACCAAATGGACCCGGTGTAATTAGCAGCCCCCATGCCATGGGCCAAAGATATGAATAGGATGGTTAAACGACCACCCATATAGTGCTATGACTGTGCGGGACCTCACCGAGTGGCTGAGTATCCCAACAGGAAAGGGATGGCAAGTACCTCTGCAGGTGTTCTCGCCTTGACTCCCATGTGTGTTGGGTGTGGTATTGATCACATTTATAAGGATTGTCCACTAAGACCCGGAGCAACATGAAGGGCTCACGAAGAAAATCTGAGCACCAGCCTTAACTTGTTGAGCATTAGAGATAGTTTCATTAGAGTAATCCTACTTAACACTGTAACTAGACTACAGAATAGGCAGAGGGCCGCAGCTCACACTACAGTGGAGGCATCAACCTCACGAGACCAAGGCCAAGCTAATGCCCTTGAACAAGCACGAGCAACTAGGCACTCAAGAAAGAAAACCATAAAGATCGACAAGGGCGAGAGTTGAGTGGTGATCAAAAGTGGTTCAGAAGATGGCATGACAACTCATACGTCAACTTCTTCGTCTGAAGAAGAAGACTTGCTACGCTCTGCCGGCCGAGCCAAAGAACCTATTGACATGCACCAACTCTTGAAAAAGGTCACCAAAGAACCTATTGACATGCACCAACTACTGAAAAAGGTCACTAAATATCCTAACCCTATAGAGGAAAAAGAGAGACTCTTGGTAGCCTAAGAGTTGGTCAGGGAATGCCAAGCACAAATAGAAGATGAGCCTCCTACATCCTATCTTGAACCATTCCCATTGGTCTCAAATCCGAGCCCTGTGGGGAAGACGCTCAAGTATATCCTGGAGAGCTCCCAAACCAGCCACCCCCACAAAGGCTAACAGATGTAGCTGCTTCCACTACAGTAGCTATCCCTAGCAAGGAAACATGGTGGCCAAATATCTAAGAAACCTAGGGATGACCATCTTAGGGGAACGAGCACACAAATCCATGTTGCCATCCCATACAGTTAAAAGAGATTAAGACTAAGCCAAACCAACCTTTCTCGTGGAACAGCCCCCGTTCCAAGAGACATTGCAAGTCTCTCCTCCTTTCTCTCTTATCAGGTCCAAATCCCTATCGGAACTTTGCTCCAAAGTAGCCCAAATCTATGGAACGATCTGAAGTGTAAGATTCCTCCCTCCAGCTTTTGAGGAGTAAAGGTATAAGAACCTCCCCTTCTGTTCTTATAATTATTTCCCTCTTTGAAATAGAAGAAAGATCTTGTTCTACCCTGTTTTGTCCTAGAGAGAGAAAATATCTAGAGAGAGATAATCCAAAATTGAGATATCTTTGGATATAAAAATCCTTCTAGTGTCTAAAATGGATTTCCTAAAATAGAAGTTCAAAATGAACTTTCCAATGTGCATTAGGAATTAATTAAAAATGGTATAAGGGACCTAAGCCTAAGGGTCTACATTTTTAGAAATTTTTAGATTATGGTCCAATTAAGGTTCCAATAGGCCAATTGGGATTAATCCAAGTGTTGGGATGAGATAAATCCAAAAGAATAAAAGAAAATACCCAAAAATGAGTAAATTCTCACATAAGATGAAGAGTTGACTGAGTACAAGGCTTATTAGTTAAAAATTATGAGATATTACTAAAAAAATGACATATTTTGGAATAATGATGCATTTTTGACACCTTGGTAAGGAAAGGGAGACTCTTGAGGTAGGTGCCTTTTTCACATGTGTGGAAGGGTTTTTAATTCAAAAAAAATTGTGATATTTTTATCTCTCCTCTCTCCTGGATCAAACCAAATCAAAAAGGGAGCCAAACTGGTCCAAATCTTGTCCAAAGCAAACTGAACCTGGGAAATTCTAGAACCCAGTTGGACTTGGTTAGTGGCCTCCCTCACCTATAAATAGACCCTTATTCCTTTGTATTTTCATATTGGAGCTATACCATGCCAGTATTATATTAAAATAATCATATTTTCTATTATCCCTTAAAATTTCCTCTCTCTTGGGAGCTTGGAGCTTCTCTCTCTCTCTCTCTCTCTCTCTCTCTCTCTCTCTCTCTCTCTCTACAACAACCCTTGGAGTTGCTCTTCTTCTCTTGGTGGACCAATTGATTGGTCGTCGGGGGCTTCACTGCAATTAGAGAATCAAGCCAAACTTGGAGGTAAAACTGATTTTTTATGGTTTTTTCCAATTTTCTCAATAACTTTCTTCTTCTCAACCCCTCTCAAGCTGGAGAAGCCTTCTAAATGATTGTTCTAATTCAAATCAAGCTTTCCCTTAAAGTCTTAATGTTTAATTAAGAGAAAGTTAATCTTTATGCTTATTTGTAAAATGCTTTCTTTAAGTAAATCTCTCTCTCTCTAAAAGAATAGCCATCTTTATGGCTAAATCCCTTGGAAAAGGATGCTTCTCAATGATAGTCTCTTAATTCAAAGCTAAACTCTAGGCTTGATGAGCTAGAGATTAAGAAAATGATATTTTCATGATTTTGTGCTATTAAAATAATGATAAATTCTTTTAGATTATTTATGAGTAGTTAAAAACTACTTTAATTCATTCTAAATGAGAAATGGATTATCCTAACAAATTGGGAAAAGTGGAATGTTGAAATTAGCTTAATCTAGTGGGATAATCATAGTTATGTTTAATTTTATAGTTAAAATTATGATTTAAATTCATAGTTTGATTTTAAGTGTAAAAGAGGAACTACTATCATATTTTCATTACAAGCTTTTACTCCTTAAGAAAAAATTGAGCATTATCAGTAATAGAAGCGAAGCCATGGCAAAAATTTCAGACAATAATAGAAGCGAAGCTATGGCAAAATGCAAGTTTTATGCAAATATTCCAATTTTAATGCAATTGCCACATTCAGGCTAAAAATCTTACAAGATTTAGTCAGATGAGGAAGGGAATAGGCGTGGCAGATGTGCCACGACCGTGGCTTGGAAAGCAAACGGCCGTTCGCTTCTTAGAATAGCCCAACCGAGTGTAGTTTTGCTTGGTTAATTCCTCAATCTCCTGCTGATTCAGGTGTTTTCCCATTGTTTTTTTATGTTTTTTGTTTCAATAGAAAGCTAGGAGTAGCACTTCTTGCATGGGGCAGTGTCCCTCACTCCTTGAGGCCTCGCCCACCACGGATATCCGGACAAGAGACTAATTCCTCGGTTCTTCCAAAACCGAACCCGGAAAAACTTCCCTCGTAGGGAAAGCGTAGGTGATTCCTCCCACGGACATTTTTACTCTAACGTAGTCAAGAGCCTTAACTAACTGAACTGATCTGACCGAACCCGTAAGTCCCATGGTCAGATCAAGGAAAAGACTTGCACTTGGATCATAGAGACCAACGCTTTTTTCCTCATTGAGAGGCACAGCCGTTGATTCTTTTCCATAGAACAATTTCTATCCGGGATTTACTTCATCTATCGTACAATAACGGAATTGAGTCTCATTTTAGGGATCCATCAGTCCAGCCTAACCCCATCCATTCCCATGGGTTAGCCAACCGCCCGACCACTGTAGTGATGGGATCCAATTAGGAATTTGGTTAGGTTTTGTCCCGAGTACTAGGGAAAAGAGTTCCCAGGCCCCCTAGCCGGATATTCATGCAAACTTAAAGCTAGTCACACCACTTACACACCCAATATGAAATTACCTTTTTCACAGATTCAGCTTACTTTAAAACAATCTTTTAATGAAACCATAGTGTCACTGATCATAATCCTCCATATCCAGTTGAATCCTAATTTCTAATCATTTCTTCATCGTTGTACCTATGGCATCATTGGTAACCAGAATGCTCACCACCTGTCCACTCAGGGGCCTTTTCGATAGTTCCTAGCTCATAGTACCCGGCAATATATTCACTTATAAAAATCAAAATGGAATCTCCGTTGAAGATCAGCAAGATCAACCAACAGATCCATATAAAAGAACTATGGACTCATCCGTTGAGGACCAGCAAGGTCAATCAACCAGATCCATGCCCAGATTTCAGAAAACAACTCTAACTCTTTGTTCCATTATCTTCCTCGATGCACGTGTGGGTATCTTCGGTAACCCAGAGCTCGAGCACTGTATGGTCAGCACCCTCTAGGATCCTTTACAAGTCACCTAGTGCTTCACTCATAGGCCGCTTCCTTGGTTCCTCATCCACCGTACTGGAAGCTCACCATCATCGAACCGAGCTTCCACCGTACTGGAAGCTCACCATTTAAATCGAACCGAGGCTGGTCAAGACCTCGCTTGCCCTTGCTACGTGAGACGTCCTCCGTTGACTCTCCGTCAGCTGTTGCAACTTTATCAGTTAGGTCTCCACGACCTCATTCATAAGATGGTCAAAATGCTTCCCCAGCATTCTTGATATAAAACACTCATTTAAAAACAGGTCATAAATATAGTTTCTATATAACGAACTCTCGTCTTTCCACATTGTTCCACATCAATCCACATTACTTAATCTCCACATTCATTTCATATGTATTCCCATTCTCATCACATCATTTTTCATCTCCTCACATCTTTCTTCATTTATCTTCATCAGATCTCATCCACTTGCAACTACCCATATCCACATCTCATGACATCATATTCGTTCACATAACATATCATCCATTCACATCTATCCCAATTTACATCACATCTCATTTATTCACATCCTGATTCACATGACATCACATCTTATTCATTCACATCTCGATTCACATCATATCACATCTATTCACGTCCATCACATTCATTCTCATCACCATCCCATCCCATAAATTCTATCCACATTACATCACATCACATCTATCCGCATCATGTCTCATTCATACGCATCTCATCTCATTCATCCACATCCGTCCAATCGTTCACATGCACGACTACCCACATCTATCCATACACATCCACATCCACATCCATTCTTTCACATACACAGCCACATCCATTCTTTCGCATACACATCCACATCCATTCTTTCACATACACATCCACATCCCTTCTTTCACATCCATTCTTTTACATACACATCCACATCCATTCTTTCACATACACATCCACATCCCTTTACATCACATCACATTCTTTCACATACACATCACATCACATTCTTTCGCATACACATCCACATCCATTCTTTCACATACACATGCATATCCATTCTTTCACATACACATCTACATCCACATCCACATCCATGTACTTCCCATCAAACCCTTTCACATATCCTCTCATCTCATTCTCATCTCATCATTCACATCCATTTACTTCACATCTCATCCTCATTCATTTTTATCACACCACATCCTATCACATCCCATCCACGTCTTATCGTATTCTATTTACATCTAAGTATCACATCCATTCAAATCCTATCGCATCCCATTTACATCTTATCACATCCATTCACATCTTATCGCATCTTATTTTCATCTGATCACATCCATTCACATCCTATTCCCATTTAGTAGTTTTTACTACTTTGATACCGATAATGGGACTTTTTCTAAATTTCTGCCAATTGCTTGGCCTAGATAAAGGTTCTTTTTCTTGAGTGACGACTATTTCCATATTCTTTCTCAATTTCTCAAATGAATTATATTCAATATTCCTCTTTTGGAATAGAAGAATTCATGGGATTTACAAAAATCAATTCTACCCATATTTTCACTTTTAATAAATAATCATAAATTGAATTATACTAAAAATTTCTCTTTTTCTCATTTGATTTCTTGGACCTCAAATATCATGGGAATTCCTCTTTTTGCATTTGATTATTTGCATTCCAATATCATGGGAATTCCTCTTTTATCATCAAATATTTCTCATAAAATAAATTCATCAAAAATAAAATATCCATTAATTCAATATGCTAGGAATTTCTCTTTTTCCATCTAAATGATTGAATTCCAAATGTCATAGGAATTCCTCTTTTACCATTTAAATATAACTACCATAATTTTCTCATTTCTTAATTATTTAATTACACATAAAATTAAAAATTAGTTTTCCATTGAATGTGACAAAAACCATTCTTTTAATCTAGGATATTCAATCCTAGAATATGATAGGAAGTCCTCTTTTCACATTATGCATAAGAATGAATTATGCATCAATTTCTTAAAAATTTTGCCATAGCTGCTACTACTGGCAATTTTTAATTTTTATGAAAAGAATAAGACATAGTAAAATAATTATGATAGTATAACTATCTTTTAGCATTAAATCCAATTTATGGATTCATCCCATAATATTACCATATTTTTCAAGCATATAAGTATAAAAACCATTTTCTTAAACCTCTAGCTTCACAAGCCTAGAGTTTGATTTGTGAATAAAGAATTTCTCCATGAGAAGCATTAATTGAATATAGAATAGGTCATAGGAATGACCATTCTTTGGGGGAGAGAGAGATATGCTTAAAAAAATATTTTAATTTAAGCATAAATGAAAACTTTGTGTTTAATCACTAAAGTCCATTAGAGAGCTTCAATTGCATTAAAGAGCCATTCAATTGAATACTTCTCAAGCTTGAGAGGGGTTGAGAAGTGAGAAACATTTAGAGATTAAGAAAAAGATCATAAATCACACTTTACCTCTTATTTTGCTTGATTCTTTATTTTACTAATAAACCTTGTACTCAGCAACTCTTCCTCTTATGTGGGCATTTACTCATTTTTGGGTATTTTTCTTTTATAAATTGGATTTATCTCCTCCCCACACTTGGGTTGATCCTATTGGCCCATAGGAACCTTAATTGGACCATAATCCAAATTTTTTTGAAAATCTAGACCCTTAGGCTAAGGTCCTTTATACCTATTTTCAATTAATTCCAATTGCACATTGGAAAGTTCTTTTTAGATTTCTGTTTCAGGGGAAACCATTTTAGACACTAGAAGGATTTTTATATCAAAAAATATCTCAATTTTGGATTAACTCCCTCTAGACATTTTCTCTCTCCAGGCCAAAACAGGGTAAAACAGGATCTTTCTTTTATTTCAGAGAGGGGAATAATTATAAGATCAGAACGGGAGGTTCTTACACCTGTACACCTCAAAAGCTAGAGGGAGGAATCTTACATCCTACCCCACTTAAAAAACGTGAGATGTCCTCATCTTGTAAACTAGAGGACAACTCTTTCCCTTAAGATCCAACTGATTCTGGGGTTTCTTATAGTCTGGCCAACCCAACAGAATCCTGGGATAAAGATCCCTTATATAAAACTCATCATCAGATAACAATTCATTCACATCATATCATTCATATCCTTAACACAATAATGGTCTATTAGACCGAAATTTCCATCTGAACATTCCTCCATGGGAATTTCAATTATACAGGTTTTTAATTTGTCATCCCTTAACTTGATCCATTGGGTCAAGTGTTAATAGTAGCAATCTGTCTCAGCACAATCCACTCATAGTGATTTGGTGAAGTCATTTTCGTCATTCCAGTTATACGAACATCATCACAGGGACTCATTCCCCCATTCATCCTCATTGTGGTTTTGCTCAGCTTATCACTTTTCAACCAAAATTCAAGAATCATCATTTTTCAATTAGAATCCAAATCAACTCATCAGTTCTCAACCAGAATTTTAAAATCATATCAACCAAATTTGAATTCATCATCTGGATAGCATTTTTGCTTACTGCCAGTAATGAGCTGCAGTTATACTCTCAGTATATACAGGTAGTCACGGTCCTTGGAATTATAAGGTAAATACCATCATGTCTAGCCCTCAAGCAAGTTAGGGATTCGTCCTAGATTCATCTTGTAGGAATGTTACAAGACACCAAGCAAACATAACCGAGCAAGCCCCAAACTCGAGCGATTGCAAAAACCCATATGGCTTCTTTATTCAAAAAACATTATGGTTTGTACTTTTCTTCTCTGATTTCTAACATAATATAACCGCCCCCTTGAAAAACAAAAAGGAAGGAAAAAGCAACATGTTTTGTATTTTTATTCTCTAATTACTAATATAATCATCCCCCTTAAAAAAGAAAAAAGAAGGAAAAAAAATGTGTAAAGACATTTTGTTCTTGAAATTTAATCCCAAAATTTGAAAAGTTAAAAAAGTTATAATATTTAAAATTGTTGCTTTTTAGAATCGAGAAGAGAAATTTTTTCTGTGAACATAGATTCCTACCTTATCTATTTGCAAAACTTGGTTTAAGATACTATATAACTCAATGAATCAAGAAGAATGACCTCCCTCTACCCAAAATTGGCCCATTTTGTTTTGCAGTTTGGAGGGGTGAGATGCTCTTACAATATTCCAATTTGGACACATGAGGTGCTCTTGCATTATTCCAAGGGAAAAGAGAGGAGATATCATGGGAAAGGTGAAAACCTGTTAAAAAAAAAATGTAGTTATACACAATATCATGCTACATGGGAAAGGTACATTATGGGGGCTGCAAGAAGAGCCCCCTTGGCTCACCATTGGGGGGTGGGGGACCGAACATGTTTATCTCATCAAAGTGAGTGGGGCCTAGTGGTTATAAGGGACCACTTACTAGTGAAATTCAATATCAACAAAAGTGAGTGGGGCCTAGCGGTTATAAGGGACCACTTACTAGTGAAATTCAATATCAACAAAAGTGAGTGGGGCCTAGCGGTTATAAGGGACCTACACTAGTAAGTGTAGGCCCTAATTCAATATCCACCATGAAAGTCACAAGAAAGATTTACTTTGGCCCCTTTTTGTTTGGTAGGGGTGAGCTTGAGAGGCCAGACAAAGACTACCCTCCCTATTTGTGAGTTAGACATGCATGTAGACATTCTTATCCATCCTCTCTATGTGTGAAGATGCATGTAGACATTCTTATCCATCCACTCTATGTGTGAAGATGCGTAAAAATAATTCCATTTGTTTTTAACCTCTCACTAGAGGGAGCTCCTAGGTCACACGTGTCCATCGGTAATTTGATGAATTTTACCAAATTTTTGAAAAACCCTTGTTTTTACTGGCATGGAAACCTACAGGTGTGCACTACATAGGTGGAAGATGGCTGCCTCGACGAAGGACATGGTTGGCACTAGAGGAGGGTAGCTAAAGGTAATAGTAGCTATTGTTGGTGATGGGTGAAGAGTGGCAAAGGCAAAATTAGTAGCTGTTAGAGATAGGTGAAGATTAACAACAAACGCTGAGTGCTGGACACAGCGATGATGAGAAACCAATAGAGCAAAGGTGAGCGGGGCAAGTAAAGGCAACAATAGCCACTAGAGAAGGGTGAAGATTGATGACATGCAAAGAATGGCGACTATGCTGGGCATTGATAAGAAACCACAACAAGAGGTAAGATAAAGCTGGCGCTAGCTCTGTTGGAGAGTTGAGTTGACACAAGCTCTCAACATCATTGTAGATGATGTTCATGCTGTTGGGAAGCAGCCTGCGTTGATGCGAGCTGCTTCCCAACATCATTGTGCAAAACATCATTGGCCCTACTCAACATGTATTTTGCATCCCCTACCACAAGCTTTCACACTGTAACTAAACATGACAACATTTTGAGACACCCCTTCCACTTTCATATGCTCTAAGCAATTTAGCACTTCCTTACCAAGCCCGTGCTTAGCATACCCTACAATTAGTGTACTCCAAGACATGACATATCGAGCAGGTAGCTCATTAAACACTTCATGCTCTTCTACAATTAAACCACATTTGGTATACATATCCACCAAAGAACTACCTACGAAAGCACCATTTTCCAATGGCCACTCTACTTAGCAATGGCCATGGCCAATGGCCAAGCATTTTTGGTGATCATAAAAATACAATGGAAGTCCAAGGGCATACTTTTATAGTAGCTTAATAATCTCATTACACTAAAATTAATTGGTTCCATGCTGGTAACGCTATGGGCAGCTTCTGTTGTCTTTGCATGGTTTCTTGTAATTATGTTGCATTTGCAGCATTGACACGCCTTTTTTGGCTGCATGTTTACCTATTTGTGAGTGTATGCACATACAAAACTTTCGGTGTTTGAATCTGACATTTCTTTTGGACTTCCTCTACTTCAAGGCCAAGCTAATGAGGGAGGTTGTAACAATCTTGATAGTCCAGTGTGTTTCATCGTAATTCTCAGAGGATGTTGCGTTTTTGTTAGATGCTCACCCTAAGTCCAATGGCCACTCTACTTAGAAATGACCTAAGAAGACATTTTAGAGGATTAGCCGATTTAAGTTAAGGAGGGTAAGGTGTCGGATTGTATCAATGAAGATTTAGAGGATAGATGAAGGTTAGCTAACATGAGGTAAGATATTGTAGTGTTTACTCTTTGTAGGATCTAAAGTGTTTGAAGTTCTGTGAGTATCAAAGGACACAAAGGTAAGGATATCTAAATCAGCTGAATCAAATAAAAGTCAATAAAGGGACAATTGACATATTCAGTAGGGTCCTAGAGCTAGAGATTTGAGGATTGAAGATTGCTAGTTTTGGAGGAAAATATGAGGGTCTGGAGGATAAGAATCTGATAGAGGTCAGTAGGAGCAGTTAGCTCAATCAGATTACAGTCACATAGTGGTCAGCTGAGAGTCAGTTGGGGTCAATTTAGGTCAATAGGTTGTTAGAGAAGTTCAACTAAGGAGATAGGGTTGAAGATCAGGGTTGTTTAGAGTTATATCTGACCTAAGAAGACATTTTAGAAGATCAATTGATTCAAGTTGAGGAGGGTAAGGTGTCGAACTGTATCAGCAAAGATTCAGAGGATAGTTGTAAATCTGATGTGTGCCTTGGTTTGGGAAACTCATAACCATCTGAAGGTCAGCTAAAGTGAGGTAAGAGACTGTAGTGTTCAATATTTGTAGGATCTAAAGTGTTTGAAGGTCTTGAGTATCAAACGACACAGAGGTAAGGAGATCTAAATCAACTGAATGAGCTGAATCAATTTAGTCATACTTGAGTCAAATAAGAGTGAGTAGAGGACATCTGACATATTCAGCAAGGTCCTAGAGCTAGATATTTGAGGATTGAAGATTCCTGGTTTTGGAGGAAAATCTAAGGTCTAGAGGACAAGAATCTAACAAAGGTCAGCAACAATTAGCTGAATCACATTACAGTCAAGTATGGTCAGCTGAGAGTCAGCTGGGGTCAGTTTAGGTCACAGGTTGTCAGAGAAGGTCAGTTGAGGAGATAAGGTTGAAGATTAGGGTTGTTCAGAGTCATATCTAACCTAAGAAGACATTTTAGAGCATCAACTAATTCAAGTTGAGGAGGGTAAGGTGTTGGACTATATCAGCAAATATTCAACTAATTCAAGTTGAGGGTAAGGTCTCGGACTGTATCAGCAGAGATTCAGAGGATAGCTGAAGGGCCAGCTAAAGTGCAGTAAGAGACTATACTGTTCAATCTTTATAGGATCTAAAGTGTTTGAAGGTCTGTGAGTATCAAAGGACACAGAGGTAAGGAGATCTGAATCAACTAAATCAGTTGAATCAGTTTAGTTAGACCTAATCCAAATAAGAGTCATTAGAGGACAACTGACATATTCAGTAGGGTCCTAGAGCTAGAGATTTGAGGATTGAAGATTGTTAGTTCTAGATGAAAATCTGAGAGTTTGGAGGACAAGAATTTGACAGAGGTCAGTTTAGCAATTAGCTGAATCAGATTATAGTGAGGTATAGTGGTCAGCTGGGGTTAGCAAGTTGTTAGAGAAGGTTAGCTGAGGAGATAGGGTTGAAGATCAGGGTTGTTTAGAGTCATATCTAACCTAAGAAGACATTTTAGAAGATCATCTTATTCAAGTTGAAGAGGGTAAGGTGTCGGATTGTATCGGTAGATATTTAGAGGATAGTTGTAAATTTGTTGCGTGCCCTAGGTTGGGCAACTCAGAACCATTATAGCATATCTTTAATATGAGTAGATGTAGTCTAAATAGAGTTCTATTATAGTTTTGGATGTATGTTTTTTTGTTTGATGGTGTAGTGTTCCATTTTTTGACATGCGATCGAGATATATTTCTAGCTTGCATAGGTCAAGGGAGACAATGAAGCCAAAGAGAAGATATTTTTGGATGCTTGCTTGATAGGAAAGTTGAGCTCTGCTGGCTTCTTGTATTGATCAATGTAGAGGTAGCTAATGGGAAGTAAATAGTTTTAGAGCTAGCATGGAAAATGTATGTTTTAATATCATCATTGGCAAATTCACTCGCCAAATGTTTTTGCACTCGCTCAGAGATGCTTGCTGCTCGGTTTCGGTCGCTCGGAGTGTGTTAATCCTCATCTCATAGGTGCTAGATCTATCATCAAAATTCATCACTATAAAGGTATGATAAGTGATATGATATAAAACTTTTAATTCAATGTTTTTGAGCAAACGCAAGGATTTGACAAGGGCTCCACCGGCTAGTTTTACCATTAAATCAACCACTTCCATTTAGGATCAAGCCACCTTTCTAATAGTGTTTTGTAGGGATTTTGTAATGATACTCATGACAGCATTACCATCTAGTATACTCAGTATAGTGATTCATTTATATGTAAGTGGGATTTTTGCATTTGATTTATCCCCCTCAAAATAGTCACCTATCCTATTCATACCAATTTGGACCAAAGACTTTGGATTAACTATACGGTAGGTTCCACTTCAATGGCTGTTGTGATATTGGATGGTCTGGTGTTAGAGGCCTCTAATAATGATATTGGATGGTCTGGTGTTAGAGGCCTCTAATAATGATATTGGATGGTCTGGTGTTAGAGGCCTCTAATAATGATGAAAAACCAATTTCTAGCTCATTGTTCAAAAAGGATCAAAGGGTTTCAACAAGCTTGGGGCCTCCTTTTCTCCTTTTAGCATTAATAAAATAGTATTAGTTGTTTTCTTTCCCTTGATAGTGATAGCATTGCATGGGGGCTGTTTAAGAGATCTTTCAAAATTGGAGTTGAGATTTTGCCATGTTCCTAGGATTTTTAACTAGAAAATAGGCTTAGCTTCATGGTGGTCAATTACATGACAATAAAGGGTAGCTTTGTAAAAGCTTCTCATTAACTCCAATAGGTTTTTCATATTCCACCTCATATTTGGGGTAGACCCCTTTTTTCGTCCACCTCAATTTGATTGATTGGTGTGATTTGTGATGACTATAAATGGTTGACCATAGTTCCTTGCTTAGGTGTAAGGTTAAGCAGGATGAGTATCACCGCTCAAACAATGGCTAGCAGCTAAGATGTAGCAAGTGGACTGGGAAGGGCCAATGGTACAAGCTCTCTTTCACTTTAGAATGAATAAATATGAATTTTCCTAACGTAAAACAAGCATAAATGAACTAATCCTCATTTTAATTAGCTTAAAAAATCATAAAAAAGCTTAATCTTTATCTCTAGCTTGTTAGGCCTAGAGATTTGGTTAAGAAAATAAGATTAGGAATAAGATTTATCCTTCCAAGAAGGATTAATCTAATATAGGTGAGTATTCTTACCAAAAGAGAGATTTACAAATCAAAACATTACTTTTAAGCTTAAAAGATTAGCATTAATCCATTTTTAATAACATAATCAATAAAAACATGGTTTTAAAAGAAAAACCCATAGATTAAAATGCTTCAAGCATTAGAGGGGTTGGGAAGAAGATCACCATTTAGAAAAAATACCATTGTTTAGGATTACCCTTGGTTTTTGGCTTGATTCTTTAGGGAAATGTGAAGCCCTCAACTTGGCCACACCAAGTAAAAGAGGGTAATCTCCAAGAGAAGAAGAGGATTAATGAAGCTCCAAAGCTTCACAATAATAGAAATATAATAAACTGAAAATTACACTAGCTGAATTCTTCTAAAATTTTATATCCCTAGGCCATGATGTCCAATTCACATATTCAATTAATTTCTAATGCACATTGGAAAACTCTTTTTAAGATTCTATTTCAAGGGATCTCTTCCTATTACTAGGAGAAAATTCTTATGCAAAAATATTTCAAAATTGTATTACCTCTCTCTAGAATATTTTCTCTCTCTAGACCAAAACAGCGTAAATAATTTTTTCTTGCATTCAAAATTAGGGGATGATTACATAGACTAAAGGGGAGGTTCTTACACCTTTACATCTCAAAAGCTGAAGGGAGGAATCTTACAAGAAAGAGGGTGAGCCAATCACGTGGAAGGTGGTTAGAGGGGAGAACTCTCAAGGCAGCCTGAGTCCTATTCTATATTCAAATCCATATAGCCCACTAGGTGAGGAAGATAGTGGCACTTCTTTCGTTCAAAAATTTAATTGGCAAGTAGAAGAGGCTTGGAAGGGGATAGTGAGGGGGGGGGGAGGGGCAAACTCAAGGGGAAGGAGAGGAGGAGGAACAGATGGTTCCCAAAATAGCTTTGACATAAGTGTTTGCAATGACTTTTTGGGTTGTACTTGGAACGTTAAAGGCATTAAAGACAAGACAAAAAATGCCTTGTTTTGTGGAATAGTTAAAGAGTGGAGGTTATATGTTTATGCAGTCTAGGAGCACAATCGTTCTGGGACTAAAGTTCTAAGAAAGGATAGATTTAGGGAGACTAGTCGGTGTTATACGGGGGGATGAATTCAAGCTATAGTGGTGTAATGTGTGTGATTAACAATGATTTAAATCCTGCTATTAAAGCTAACCACCCTAATGGCAGGATTCTGGTTGTGGAAATTTTGGTCAATGGGGAGAAATTTTGGATTGTTAATATTTATGGAGCTCATAATTATAAAATTAGAAGTATGTGGGAGTGGATTAGTAAGATGAATGTTTTGCACATTTGTATCATCTTGAGGGACTTTAATATGGTGGAGAGCTGGCTAGATAGGAGTGGAGGGAGCTCCATTTTGATGGGGCAAGAGAAAGGTAAATGGGATGAGCTGAGAGGGAAAATGGGTTTGGTGGGTGTGTTCTCTTTAGGGGATTGGAGGGATAATCCTGGGTGGCATACATATTTAAGCTTCAATACTTGAGTTCTTTCTCTAGGATTGATAGACTATTCTTCAGTCCAGCAAGTTGCATGGGTACCACACACTTTAAGGGTGGCTATTGACTTCAATTCAATATTGTCAGATCATATGCCTCTAAAGTGGAGTTGGCAT
This sequence comes from Cibotium barometz, assembly GCF_041138505.1. Taxonomy (NCBI): domain Eukaryota; kingdom Viridiplantae; phylum Streptophyta; class Polypodiopsida; order Cyatheales; family Cibotiaceae; genus Cibotium; species Cibotium barometz. Next base: position 40,224,384 of record NC_141065.1, read on the forward strand.
TGTGAAGATTTTGGAAGTGTTGTGTTGGAGCAATTCCCAGCCAGGAAGCTGAGAGTGAATAACCTTTTGTTAAAGGAAAAGTTGTTTGTTGAATATACTGATGAACAAGCCATCAAGAGGCCAAAAGCCAGAGGAACGGCTGCAGGGTCATGGAGAAAATTTGCTAATGAGATGCAAGGGATCATTAGGGTTGTAGGGAAGCTAAGAGCTGAGGAAAAGAGGCAAGCTAGAAAAAACTGGAGTAGTCAGTTGGAGTATCTGCAAAAGAAAAGACAGGTTAATGGGCTTACTGAAGAGGAAGCTTCTGAACTCTTTAGATGTCAGAATGCGTTGAAGAATCAGGAGGAGATAGTTGGTAGAAAGGAATTGAATTGGATTAGAAAGAAAACATTTAACAACTGCAAAAGACCAAAAAAAAATTGTTTAAGCTTGCAAAGGGGAAAAGTGGTAATGAAGTAATTGGGGAATATCTTAGATGAAAAAGGGCTTATTGCAAAAAATGGGTAGAGTTTCTTGGTTCTACTCTTATAGAGGGTATTGGTCTTATTGTAAAAAATGGGTAGAGTTTTTAAAGTCATTATCTTTAATCAAGCTGATGATCTTAGATTTATGTATATTGCACCTTGATCTAGTGGCATCTGTAAACTCTTGGATAATGCTTAACGCCTGTCTCATATTTTCACTGTCAGCTTTCAAAAACAACAATGAATCAGCAGTAAAGCATTGGATGACTAGCTACTCCTGAACCTCAATCTTAAACCAGTGATAGTGCCTCTTGAGAAAGCATCTTCCAAGGCAACAATTAATGGGTGGGAGGCAATAGCAAATAGTAGGGGGGCAAGAGGACAACCTCGCCTAACAAATCTGTTAATGGAAAACCCTCCAATAACTCTACCATTTAGCAAAACATCAGATGAGCTTCCCCCAGTGAAAATATAAATACAAGAGGCCATTTTGGGTCCAAACCCTACCTTTTCCATCACTCTAACAAAGGACCAATTCACTCTATCATAGGCTTTTTCCAAATCAGACTGAAGCATGACACATTTTCGTTGGGTTTTTTGAGCAATATCTCTGCTTAGCATAGTAGCAAATGTATTATCATAGATTGACTTCCCTTTGATGAACCCATATTGCCTTTTAGATATTACCTTTTGTAACACTGGGGTAATTATGATAGCAATAACCTTAGCTAAAATTTTGTATATCACTGTTAACAAGGTAATTGGTCTCCAATGTCCAAACCTGTTGCAAGCAACTTGCTTAGGTATCAGTTTCACCAATCCTTTGAATACCTGTTCTTGAAGGCCTTGTTGCAAGCTTCCCACACAATTTCCTTCAAAGAGGGCTAGAAAGCTATAAAAACTCAACAGTCAGCCTATCCCAGCCAGGGGCCTTCTCCCTTCCCAGTTTCAAAAGTGCCACCCAACACTCTTCAATGTCCAGATCTCTCTCAAGCCAACTGGCTTTATCAAGCTCCACACTACTATTAACCAACCCAATTAGCTTATTTTCAGCTTTTGAACCCTCCTAAGAGAGTGATCTTCTTTGAGACTAAGAGTAGAACCAAATGTCTGTCTCAAGATGAAACCTAGACTGTTATAATTAGAGAATTGGTAGAGGTCTCTTTGGTCCTATCTAAAGGTGGTTGGCAAGGTTTGAGCTGGAAGGAAAAACTGTTCTCTCATGCTCCCTTAAAAGTGAAAGCTTTCCCCCTTTGTAAGAGGCTCAGTAGAGCAACTAGAAAGATGTTTTGAGTTTAATGGTTTGGGATGGGGATCATAGGGCCTCAGGGAATTCAATGCTTAGCTTGAGCCTATGGTGGTCTCATAAATTTAACCCACCATTAGGCCTTTTGGATACTCATTCTACAAGGAGGTTAAATAATACGGGATGAAGAAAGTTAGCTAACTTTTGGGATGTAATTTTAGGTGGGTTGGATGGGGATTAAGAAAGTTTGCTGATTGTTGGGATGTAATTGAGGTGGGTTGGAAAGAACTAGATAAATTGCATCAAGAGTATGATTTCTCTACAAGGGAAAGGGAATTAATGAGACAAGTGTTGATTCAGATTCAGGGGGGATGGTTTTCCACTGCTTTTGATAAGTCTTGTCGGATCAAAGATTGGGGTTGGGTTAATGCGGTTAAACTGATGAAAGGCACAACTAGGGCTCTGTATGCAGAGTTAAGGAAAGGGGACGTGAATGTGGAGTATTGCAACAGAATTTGGAAGGTGAACTGGAGTCCTAGCGGTTGGAAAAAGAAGTGGAGAGAATTGTGGGAGGGTTAGATTCCTATTAAATTCTAGGTGTTCTTGTGGAGAGTGTGCATGTGGGCTCTACCTATTGGAGTAAAATTGATATAGAAGAACTTAACTAGTGGATGTTGCCCAAATGCAGATTTGCCTTAGAGGATGGTAAGCATGCCTTTTGGAGTTGTCCAACTATCAGAGGAGAATGGGGAAAACTAATGAAATGGGTACAACATGGGCTGGGATTTCAAACACAGTGGGGGGACTAGATTCCGGGAAAATGGTTTGCTAATGCTAACAAGGCTTGCTGTTTATGGCAAATCTGGACTTCTAGGAACTGTGTGGTGTTTTAGAATGTATTGGATGTTGGGTTGGATGTGACAGGATTGATGCATGAATGTGTATATATGTGATTTGTAGATATGTGTAGATATGTGATTTGTGTGAACATGATAGATATTGATGGTCTGGGATTAATGCTACAGAGAATGCAAATGGCATCAGCTGACTGCTACTTTGGCTGGGAACCCCCCTTGCATACTAGGGAAACCTAATTTGTAGTTGTTATGATTGCAGGTTTCTTTGGATGTGAAGCCTAAACAACCGAGGTTGGGACCCAAGACTAAAAGATAGTATTTGAAAGAGAAGTAGATAAGACATTCTTTTGTGGCACCCAGTGGGGACAAGACCCACCATCAAGATCTGGTCAAGTAAGGGAGAGGTGTTGGAAAAGCAGACTCCTAGAGGGTGTACCCACAGAAGCATTAATGGAAGCTAGTATATTGCTGGACTACAAAGCGTCTTGGGAGCAATCCTCTTTTGTAAATAAAGATGATAGATGGAATTTGTTACGTAATTTATTAAACAGTAGTGAATAGAGATGTGGGATGCAGAGATAAGTAGGAGACACCCAGCTGGCTTCATTTTGATGTAATGAACTCTCTGCTAATATATATATATATATATATATATATATATATACATATAATTATTGGTCCAAAAAAAAAAGATTTGCCTAAGGCTTGTAACAACACTAAATTGGATTTCCATACATGGACCCAATAAAAAACTAGGACCTTAATTGGTGTCTGGATTGTTAGGTGAACTTTGTTTGTAAACATGGAAACAAGCTCGTAGTAGCAAAGGTAGCAAACAATTTCTAGCTAGAGTTGCAAATAGAACAAGTGGCATCCACACCTAGATTTGAAATGTTTTGTTAGCTCCTTTTGATTCTTTGTTTCTTTCCTCCTTTTTTTATTTCTTTTTTAATTATCTTTACTTGGAATCTGAACTTTCATCGCATTGTCTTGAACAATAGCTCCTCCAAGGTCTCTTCCTGCTGTAAGAGCAATTGCACAATGTCTGCAGGAGTGTTCAAGGTGACTGTTTGCATGGATTCATCAAGTGAATATAATGATTCACGTATCCAAGTTCCACCAAGGACGACATCATACTTAAGGGGATCTGGGGTAACATAGAATCTAAATTCCACATCTCCACCGATTGTTTGAGTAGCATAGCTAAAGTAACCTAAAACTTCAATGTTTTGTCCATTGGCTTCTCTTGCAAGACCATTGTCTTTAGGGATGAGTTTAGGTTGCCCCAATGACACCCAAGTGTCTATTGTGACTAGCTCGAGGGTTAATCAACGTGCATTTGCGCTTAACATCATTGCATGTAGGGAAATCCAACCATACCATGTTAAAATCTTCAAGTGGAACCATGGATGTTTAAGTTTTTGTTTCAGCTTCAGATCCCGTTTTTGTTTCATATTCCCATTCCTTTCATCCTCTTTTTGGCTCTGAACTTTTTCATGAGTATCTAATGTGTATAATGGTACACTCGGTCCTCTGATAATTCTAATCGAGGTTTGTTTGGAAACTTGGGAATTCATATAGTCCCGTTCTATGTAGCTCTTGATGCCTTTGTATAACTCATGTTTAGCCGTTAAAGGTGCAAGTGTTGACATTATGTTGGCTTCACCACACCTTGAGAGAAGACCTCCAAATGAGGATTTGAGAGACTGCTTTAATTTCATAAGGGAATTATCGAATTCCTCACGTGCTTTTTCAATCGCATAATTCGTATAATGTGCCTCTAATGACTCTTCTATAGAGAGTACTTCCTCTTGAAAGGGAAAAAAATAATCCTTTGGTTCTTGTATTTTGGCCGCATTTTTGGGATTGGCAATATGAGGCTCAATCACATTCGGTGATCCTGTATGACACTCAACCATGCTAAGCATGCTCTCCTGAGCTTGCTTTTTATGTTCCGCATATGTCATGTGATCATGATTTTCAATTTAGGGTGGTTGGGGGGGTTCTAGTTTCTTGATTGGTCTGTGAGGTGCATCTAGTGCCGAATCAGAACTTATTTCATCCTCACTTAGTGACATACTAGAACTTGTTTTATCTTATGAATTTCTTTGGATCGTTAGGTTTTCATTATGTTTACCCATGCGATGAGAAAGAATTTTCTTTTGGGATTTTATATTCTATATCATACATATGGGTGTTGTAGCTTGTGTGGTAGCCTTTGAGGTGGATGCTTCTGCATCATGTGTAGCTTTTGGCTCTGTTAGGGTTATGTCCTCCACAGGCTCTTTTTCCCTGTCCTTTATTTCAGCTTTGGTTTCGATAGTTTGTTGCCCCTTGTCCTTCTTGGGTTTAGAAGGTTTTGCTTTTTCTTTTGGTTCCTCTTTTAAAGCATGTTCTTCTACCCATTTTGAAGTGTTTGCTTTTGCATTCATTTTGACTTTCTCTCATGCCTTGGCTTGTAAGTGTGTAAGCACATTCAAGGGTACCGTGAACAATTTCCTGTTTTGTACACTTAAGATGTTAAGAGTTATATTTTGTGAGACAAGTTGCATTGAAGAAACACAGCTTGGGCAATCTTGGAACATGTGATCAATGCCACGTTATTCACACATGGGTTACAAAAGTGTCAGTGACTATGGGCATGGGAGTATTCCAAACTGTGCAGTCTGCCACTTTGTGAGGTCCATGACAATAGAAAAACTAAAGTGTTTGCTTAACTACTTCTTGAGTGGTTTCTACCCTTTGGATTGTTTCTGTTTGGTGCACGGGAGATGGAGGTTTTGAGTTAATTGTTGATGATGAATTGGGACATAGGGTTGTGTCATGACCAAAGGTTTTGCAATATATGCAGTGCAGAAAAACAAATGCCTTGTATGCACAATGGGAATTGGGATGATCATAGTGATTGCACTAAACACAAGGCATTTCACTCATCACTTGAAGAGGCATTAAGGATGTTTGGTATTGAAGAATCTCATCCTCTCTTAGAGATTTCGGTTGTAAGATTTTAAGCAAGGCTGCATAGAATTTAGGGAATGGTAACTCCGAGAACAATTTTTGTTAGATCCATTACTTCATTTGGTTTAGATGAGGAATATCTCATATCATGATCATCTTTCATCATGTTGTCATCTAACCGTATTGCTTCATCATGTTGTCATCTAACCGTATTGCTTCTTTACAACATTGATCGAATGTATCGAGGTTGGATACAATGATCAAGTTGTATAAGCTGTTATTCTTTAGGCCCATCATGAAACATCTCTTCAATTGAGCATCATTTAGTTTCTCCCATGGCTCACATCGTGAGTCTAAGAGTTTTATCTCAAGGATAAAATCCTGAATGGTTTCATTATGTTTTCGCGCAATTGAATAGAGTTCTGTCGCTACACTCCACCAATCACCTTGTCTTGAAAAGTCGTAGATAAAGGCTTTTTTCAAGGTCCTGAAGTTTGTCTTGATCGCCCGGCATCAATGTGATGAACCATTGACTAGCCTTTCCCACTAAGCATATATTCAATGCATTTACCTTGGTGGGGTAGTTTGGATTTCCAAAGGCTTCACATCTCTATTCACAAACATTTGAATGAATTGAACAGGATCAGTCGTTCCATCATATTTGCCCATGATTTTTGAAATCTATACGGCTGTGTTTTTGTATGTCACTGAGGCTGTGCGTGAGTGCTCTTGTGGTGGGTAGGGACTCACTTAGTCCTTGTGCAACCCCCCTTCTTAGATTAGTCACTATATCCAAGGTGTGGGCATCTAAAGGTTGCAAAGGGTTGGTACCTATAAGATTTGTGGGAATGTTAGGTAAAGGACCAAAGCCCAGTGGGATTGAAGCAACATGGGGTGTAAAACTTGATGACACGCTTGTTGTCCTCATGGCCAATGGTATTGGGAGGTGCATTTGGGGCATTGATCTCAATGACTCGAAGATGTCAGCCATTGGGTTCAGTGAGGGTGTCTGCCCCCGTAGTCCCTCTATCATTACTCCTTAATGAGCAAGCACTGCTTTCTTTTCATTTTTGCTTTTTAGGATTTATGGCATCCTGTTACAGCCCGTCAGCCTCAGGAGACCTAGTGAACCCTTCGTTGGGTCAAACAAGTGTCCGTTTTTGCCTTAATTAGCTTAGGCACAACACATACATGAACGACCTCTTAGATATATTTTTTCTGAAAAAAGTGCATGATGGTAGCATCCTAGATAGAAGAGGAGTCTCAAAACCTATTTTCCATCACACTGTTTGAAGACGAATTTTTTTTTCAGGAAGTTTTTTCTTGTTTCGTAGCCTATTTTTGAAGGTATTCCAAAAGGAATTTGGAAAAAATTTTGTATGAGAGAGTTGTAGTATTTTTGGAGTACTATAACTTTTTCTCTCTGAGTTTTTCGTGAATTTGTCATTTAGACTCTCAAAAAGTAGCTCGAATATGGTCTGCAATCATTTTCGCGCTATTTTGAGCGATTTTTAGTGCTTTTAAGGTCGTTTTTGCCTCAATTTTCAGGTTGAATTTTGAGGCTACTGATCGAAGGCCAAAACGATGGATTTTGCCCTCGGACCCTCAAGACCAACTTCAAAGGGCTCGATGCCAGCTTTCCGTAAGCACTAGAGTGCCTTCAGGATTCATGGTTTAGGAGATACGAGCCTCCAAACAAGGCTATTTTCTAGAGTCTTTTTTTTTTACCGACCCTCCTTCACGTTGTGAAACAGCAGGGCGCAGTTCACATCATGAAACGGACTTCACGAAAGTAATTAAATTTGATTTTTTATTTTTTTAAGCGTGGGGACTATTTCATGTTGTGAGACGCTTAAGGGTTTCACGCTGTGAACCCTTAAGGCGTGAAATGGCCTTCACGGATTTTATCAAATTTGTTTTTTTCTGTGTGAGGCCTTAAGGTGTGAAACGTCGATTTTCTCCCCCTCCCCTGCGTGTGAGGTCTTAAGGTGTGAAACGCCAATTTTTTTTCGCGAGGCCTTAAGGTGTGAATAGCTTAAGGCGTGAAACGCTATTTTTTTTTCACGTAAGGCCTTAAGGTGTGAATGGCTTAAGGCGTGAAACGCTGATTTTTTTTTCGCGTGAGGCCTTAAGGTGTGAAACGCGGATTTTTTTTCCCGCGTGAGGCCTTAAGGCGTGAAACGCGGATTTTTTTAATTTATTTTTTATTTTTTATTTTTCACGTGAGACTTTAAGGCGTGAAACACCGAATTATTTTATTTTACTTTTTTTCACATGAGGCCTCAAGGCGTGAAATGTTGAATTTTTTTTGGCGTCTAGAGGGAAATTCGAGTTTCCTTGTTTGGGGGGGGATTTTTTTTAATTTTAAATTGGGGAGATATGGGCATTTTCCCAAAAAGGCAAGTGAGAATAAAAAAAGTCGACCCTTTTATGACACCCTCTTACACCCTTCATAAATGACCCCCAAAATGGACAATTTGACAACTCATTGGCATCTTTTCATTCAATGCTCATTAGCCTTAATGAGTTATGTAAAAAAGTGTTTAGAAATTAATCAAATATTAATCCTTCCACTGATCCTTCTTCCTTTTAGACTAATCAAGAGCTCTAATTAACCACTAATCATTAATTAATTCACACCATTGAGCACATCATTAGATAGATCATGAAATTGCTAAGCTATGTGCATTAATAAATGTTTAAATTAATGTATAATTAGAGATTAATTAAACTCTTAATTAATGTCTCTTCTCTTTAAGCAAAAGAGAGGGAAATTCAACCAATTGATGTAAGTAGGTGTTTTGATGCATCTAGATGCTCTCTCAAAACACTCAAAAACACTAATTTTGACCAGTTACATGATCGATTTGGACCCCAAAAAACACATTTTAAAATTTTTTGCCTCTTGAATTGGATTAATCACCCTTAATGATAAAAACCAGTAAAGAAGATTAGTCAATTTC
>NC_141065.1:40237871-40472871 GCF_041138505.1 Cibotium barometz
ATAATGTAGGTTTCCTTGCACATGTTGGATAGCTAATGTAGTGTTGTGCTTTTTTTTAAAGTTTATTTAATGTGGTATGTGTAGGTGCAATTTCAAGATGCACTAGAAAAGAGGCTTGGTCCTCTCAAAGATCAATTGTCCAATAAGGAGTTTGCTAAGTTAGAGAAGAAAGAAATTGAAAACCTTACTCTAAAGTATTCGGACAAAATAGGCAAGGTAGAACATCGGTGTTTTCCTTAACTTCTACCATGCAATTTATGTCTTAAAAGCATTCGGACATAATAGGCAATGTATAGCATTGTTGTATTCATTGGCTTCTACCATGCAATGTATGTCTTAAAAGTATTCGAACATGATAGGCAAGTATTCGAACATGATAGGCAATGTATGTCTTAAAAGTATTCGAACATGATAGGCAAGGTATAGCATTGGTGTATTCATTGGCTTCTACCCTAGAGTTGAAGATTATTTTGGCCTTGGTAGATCTTGAATATTTTGGATCCAAAGTTGGGTGATGAATGGAAGAAGGCAGTACTCTCTTTGAGATGGAGTGAAGATGGTTTTGTTTCATTGGAGAAACTTAATTTACTTGCTTTGTGTGATGTGAGCATGGATGTGAGGTTGCAATGGATTTCACTTTTTGAGAAGCAAACAAGACTACAAAAGCTATGTTTGTCTTCTCAAAGGCGGCCACGAGTACAGAATGTGATCTTCCAACTTTAATGGCTAAATGAATGGTGTCTTTTCATGAATTGTTGCTGCGTCTTGGTTTCATGTGTGTTGGTGTGGTGAATTCAGGTGGCTCCCAAGGGAGCTCATTTTGGGCAAAATCCAAAAACGTGCTCTTGAGATTTTGGCAAACTATGTGTCCATGCCGAAGGGCATTGTGTTGCCACATCAGATTGTACACTACAGGATTACTATAAGGAAGTGAAGATAGAGGTAAGGAGATACATGTTTCCATTGGTGAGAAAGACTGAGGTGAAATCAAGAGACAAAGAGGTGTAGGCTCTGAAGAAAGTGGATATGGTGGAGATGGTTGCGTAGCATCTAGTGTTCAGGTACATACAACCTGGGCTCTTCAATTTGGAATCCACTTTCTGTGGCCTTAAATATTTCTTGTGTTTTGGTTGAGTGTTGCAAGAAACCTTTCTATGTGTTGTATTTTCAACAGATATTTACTCTATTTGAGAGAGCTTCCCGACTCGGGATGTGAAGGCATAGGCATAGAGAGCCAACTTTTGGGTGCTATGCCTATGTGGGCAAGGCAGTGGATCTCTTTGGCTAATATGGAAACCACCATGTACCCTCAAAATTTCCATTCCCTCAGCTGTTGGGAGTTGGATAATTGTCCATGGTGGTTGGACATAGATAAAGGCCACATCCTAGAACGAGAGAAAGAAGCGTTCAAGACGCATTCTATATGAGAAAGAAGCCAGTCATGGATGATCCCCCATTGTCAGCACAAGGCAAGTAGAGCAATTTGTGGAAATCTTAATGTGAAGAATGATATTTGTTATTTCTAAGCTTGTTTGTGGGCTTGTAGGTGAAACAAAAAGAAATTGGGGAGCCAGTGTTGTTGAGCTGCATGTGGACCATATTGATGATGACTTGCCTACCAATGAGGATGAGCTGGGTCGTACTAGTGAGTTGGTGGCTTGCTCCTTTGGTAAGTCTAGTGACCATTGCATCGTGGTGTTTTTGTGATGGTTTTCCTTTGTTTTGTGCTCTTGTGTAGAGCCTTTGTCGTCATCTACATCTAATTTGAAGCTTCCCTTCTCATTCATTTTTTTGAGGGAGCACAGTGTACGCTTTGATGGTGTCCCTCCATGCATGGATATTAATGGGGACTATATTGTGATTGGCAAGGCTTTTGCTTGTGGTCAGAGCATTGAAGAAGAACCACATCAGTTGTGTGCACACACTGAAAGATAGGCAAATTGCATGGGTAGCTGACTTTATTTTGCTGGACCTTCCATTTAGAGGGAGTCTACATGGGAGTGCACAGAGGCCTCCATGGGATGTGCTTACAGAGGACCATGCCCGTTTACGGCCTATCTTTGGCGGCTGCTACTCTTTCTGATAGTGGTTGGTTGGTGGTGGTATCCTACGTGTGGTAGGTTTGAGCTTCCTTTGAAATCAATTTTATGTTCATCGATGACATGTTGCAGGATCCACCCTAGTCAATATTTTTGAGCAGGAGATAGCATGGGATGGATTGAGCGGTACTCATGAGTATATGACTTGGAGATCTGGCGAGATGGATTGTGGTCTTTCATCACTCTGCACATGGTTACATTGAATAAGAGGGTAGCATGATGACACAGGTAATGTGACTTGCCCTTTCAATGCCCTTTGTCAGTTGCGTTGATTTTTCTATAGTGTTAAGTGATTGGACTCTGTTGCATGGTTAAGTTTATACTTCTTTCTTTATTGAAAATGCAGTTCCGTACTTCTATGATGTACTTGGTTCACAAAAAGGGAATGTTTGCACCCACTTTTGCTCCACCAATAGACCATTGTTTGAGGCTTTGCGCATGGGAGCCATGGACTCATGTGTTATGCCTTATCTCTGCCAGTGAGTGAGCGCACTGTCAATGGTGGGGGATTTGCACTTTGAGGTGGGCTAGAGATGAGCCATACATTTCTGTCATGCTTCTTGGAGCTGCTATGTCAGGGTATTGTCTTGGAGTTAGGGTGTGGCACAATGCACGCTCTAAAAGGCATGCCTCCGTTTAGGGAGATCATATGTTTCATTGGACATAGATGATGCCATCATCTCTAGCCATGTAGATCCATACTTGCATAGCTACACAGGTATAGGTTCTTCTTCGACGATGATAGTGGATGAGCACTTGGAGGATGAGGTCGATGCTTGTGCGGGGGTGAACCCCTATGATGACTAGTGAGCTTTGACAATCCCTATCTGACTTCTTTTGGTCCTTTTTGCTACATTTTGTGTGGTGCTTTTCTACTAGACTGACATTCCCATTGTTCATCTTTGTGTCTTTATCTCTATCATATAGAGTGCCCCTTGTTTATTGTATGTGGCAATGGGTGACTATTTTTATCTTGCGTATTTGACTTGTCCTTGGCACATGTAGTTTGGACACTAGCACTTAATTTCATGTTTGAATTCACCATGCTCTTTCTGTTAGTCTCTATTTGGTTGATGAGTTGAAATGTGGCTATCAAATATATCCTTTACATTTTGGGGCTCAATGCAGGCTTTGTATTTTTGACACATGTGTGCTTTTATTGTCATTGTAGTGCATTGCCTTCTTATGTGGAGGTTGCAGCTAAAAGAATGGTTACTGTGACAAGAAGTATGAAAGGATGACACAAGCACGTCATCAACAATCGTGCTTTTATGTGGACGATGAGTGTGAGGAGGGTTAGATAGTATGCTAACAACCATCCACTCCATCCTCTCGAATGATGTGTTTGCTGTCTTTGATGTCATGATATTTACACTTTGAATTTTATTTGGTTTTTTGGTTTGTGGATATGATGAGAGTGAGGAGGGTTGGATTGGATTGTGTGCTAATAACCATCCTCTCGAATGATGTGTTTGCTATCATTAATGTTATGCTATGTACACTTTGATTTCCATTTAGTTTTTTATTTGGTTCATGGCTCTCACATGTGCTAGTAGACTATCAATATGTGTCAGTGCTCGTATAGTGGGAAAGAGTTGATTGCTTCGTCTTGCATTGACTCTATTTTTGTGCTCCGAGTATGTTGCGTGATTCACCATTTAGGGCTGTGTGTTGAATGGAGAAGACTAAAATGATTTAAAAATATATTGCGAAGACTAAAATGAATTAAAAAAATATTACAAAGACTAAAATGAGAAGACTTAAAGGAGATAGAGCATAATAGGGTTTTTTCCCTCGCTCGATTTTGGGCCTTGCTCGGTTTTCTTCGCTCGGTGTATTGTATGCCTCATGATTCTAACTCTATGTTTAACTCTAAAGAGAGCTAAATTCATTAAAAATTACATTCTATTGCATTATTTGATGCAATGGATGCAAACTAAACCTAATACACTCTATGTGCAAGCCCTAGGAACGTTAATAAAAACTACATTAACAACAACAAAAACAATAAATTAAGCTAAAAATTAGGTTAAAAAAACATTCTTAAAAAAAAGGAGCTATTTCTTATAAAACTGCACACAAATCTCCATCAAATCCACATCTTTTTCATGGGAAACCATTAATCAAGCCAATGGGCAATGGGTAATGTGTAGACTAGACAAAAACGATGGAAAAAGCCAAGGGATGGCTCCCCGGTAGTGGCGCCAAAAATGTTATGGCTCACCCTGACATCCAACAAGAGATTACCTGGTGAACCGCAACTATCATAAGGATCTTTCCAATGGCCAAGGTCATAACCCTTGAGGTCTCCAAGCTCTACAACTCCTTGAGAAGCAATTCCACCATGTCTCCCGCAAGCGTTGTCACACCGTTGCGTTGCACTACGTGTTCTCGTCCCTCCTCTCACCTCACATCACTCACACACACTCACTAGCATGCATTAGAGAGAGAGATTAGCAAGAGCAAGGCTCTATTGCACAATGGGAGAGTATCCTTGTATTATGAGAGATATTCACTTATATACATGGCCACCATAAGTATTCACACTCACTTAAACTGTGGCCGGCCGGGCACTTTAGGCTCATAAGAGGCCAAATCCTATTACAATGACTACTCTCATAATATATCCATGAAGTACATCACTTGGGACTTCATCCTAACTTGCTACCACACACTCTTGAACTGGGAATCGCCTTAAGTATTCCATCAGACCATTACAGTTGCCCGTCTAAGTTATAGATTTGGACACCATTGTTTCATATCTTGAATGTATGACCTTTTGGTGTATCTACCTTGACTCCTTGATGTAAGATAACGGAGGTAGCTCTTGTTAACCCTAGGAATGGGTTAACACCTTCACACAGCTGTGAGAACCATATATCCCATAACATAAGGGGCCTTCACGTATATGGAAGTCAATGTTAGCACAGTCTTGTCATCTCCATCATTAAAACATACTTCAGATGCAACACCCATTTCCTTTGCAACATCACTTGTTAGATCAACAACTGTTTTGGCACTAATGTCAATCCGAGATTTTAAAGATCTTTTTTTTAAGGTCTCCAGACTCGGCCCACTTTCGATAAACTGGCCCTTCAAAAAAGATGTGTATCTAGCGCTTTGTAAAATTGCATTTGAGAGGTCACTAATAGAGGCATTGTAGAGACCAACATATTTGACATGGTTCAATCTAGCCCTCCAACTACCATGAATAGACTCTGCTAGATTTGTTCGAGGTATCAAGTACTTCTCGTTATCTGACATACTCTGCAGAGATATTGTAATGGCAAAATTACATTATTAACATGACAAAAAAAATTCAAGAGAAATACAAAACCAACCTCTATAATGTAGTGGCCCCAATGGGAAATCCTAGCATGCCACCATGCAAACCAAGTTTCAAGCCGTGGCAAGTCTGAGTCACTTGCATGGCCTGCATTCCACCATGCCCTTAGGCTTCTCATTTCGACTTCTGCAGCTTGCTCTGTAGAGGCATCCTTCCAGCGTCTACATCGGATTTTAAATTCCTCTTGGCTGCCAACTTTTATACATGCCTTTGCATGGGAATGAAGACTTTGCTCCCAATGGAAAAGGCAAGAACGCTCTTTCCCTTCCATTATATTGTCAGGGCCACCATTGAAAGTGGCACGTACAGCTCTCCAGTTGGCTTGGGCCTCATCTGCCATGAACCCTTTGAATTCAGCATTGTCAAACCCTTCTGAAACCATTACTTTGTTGAGAGTATCCCAAAATAGAATTTGTGCATCAGTATCTTCCACCTTGAAGTCACAAGTTGCAATTGTTTGCAACTCTTGGATAAAAGGATTATACACATGGCAAGCCATGGTAGTCCAATCTTTCATTCGCTTCACAAAGTCAAACAACACCCAACAATGACCCAGTTCTCCTCCAGGTCTCATTTTATTTACCAAATCAACCCCTGAACCAGAACCTTGGGTAGACATTTTAAATACATGACACCTGCTGAATGAACTATGTTGTCCAGGAAACACTACACTTTGGAAATAATTATATCTACAATGTCTTTTCAAGTATAAAATTCCATCTAGCCCATCTGACACAGGTCGAGAGTCACGTCGACTCTCCTCAATCCATCTTGATAATCTACACAGACATAAAGTTGATCAATATTCATTGTGATAACATAATTTAATAAACCAATGCAATAACAAATGTTATGGTAATTACCTTCTTTTGTCAAGCAAAGGTTCACATTGTTTTAGCAAATCTTGTAGCTCAACATCCGACATCTTAATCCCATCTTGCACATTTTTAGACAATAAAGTTTCCAGAATAATGTCTTGGACAATTATATTTTGTATCCCTTTAGGGCATACAGCACCACCAGCCCTCACCATTTCAGAAACTTTGGTTTTAATGGCATCCTTTGTTCTTCTAGTCAAACCATCTCCAACGGGATGATTATGATGGCCATGGTGTATGACTGCACGAGTAAGATTCACGCCATCTCTACATTCTGGCATGCAGAGTAACATTTCACAGTAACATCTCTCCAAGCAAATTGGTGGACGACCACAATGTATACATGATAAGGAGCCATATGATTCAATTGACACATTTGCTGGGGCCACTCTAATCAATCTCCCATCCCATTGTGTCTCATTCTCTATCCCAATTCTTTCTTTATAACCACAAGTTGCATTTAGGTGACCTCCACATTCCTTTCTACGAACCACACCAGGAAATACTATATTTGTTGTAACAGGATCACTCCAAACATGACCATCAAATTTTGACTCCGTACCTTTTGTGCGATGTTTCATTGAAGTAGCTAGTAGCTCAAAGAAAACATCACCATCATAAGTAGAAGGCAACTCATCCACAGTGACGCGCATTCCAACCTTCTCATAGGCCTCACGCAATCTGTTCTTTATAGGTAGTTGCATAATAATCTCAATGACACTATGTTGTTTGTCATTCTCAATGTTGCTAGCTGAATCATGTTTCCTTGCCTCATCATTTTTGTTGCAAACAGAGTAGAAATCTTTTTTGTTTTCGTGCACTAGAGTCTTCTGAAGTTCATTGTCATCAAGCTTGAATCTTTCTCCCTTCACGGTGAAAATATCACCAAACTGCGCATCAAGGTGAAACATTTTGTATCCATCGTCATGGACTTCGTATTGCAGCTCCATTGTCAAATCAGACCCATTATCACCAAAGTGCTGATGGACAGATATGGACCCAAGTGTGAATTGAAAATGGCTAGCAAGCACCATCTCTGACAACACTCCTCTACCTATGGAAGTGCGAACAAACATATGCAAAGATCTATCCTCATTCTGAATTGTGACAGATTCCATAAGAACGGAATGGTTGAGCTGTGCAACTCAATGAGATGAAGTCCAAAGGGTGAGATCAAGAGGAGAGTGTTCGTTTCAAGAACTCATTTTAAACAAGAGTCTGCCGCAAGAAAAAATGCTCACAAATGCTTTGCACACACTGCCCATTGTTTATACTCACAACTTTGTAAGATAGGTCTTGTGAAAGTCGGCACAAGTGTGACAATGGTACTGAACCATGATGTAAATTTTAGCCATCATTTGTTAACAACAATACTATAATACCATGGACTCTTAGACCTTTTAATCCCCAACCTTTCTTTGACACATATGGGAGTTATTGCAAGCCATTCTCGCTAGCAATGACATTTCATTATTGCTACATAAAGTTGATAGATAGATATAAATTATAACTGTGGTGGCGAACAAGAAATGGTTGGTTAGCACATCTCTAACCTTTTGAATATAAATTATAGGGGTCTATTGGACTCTATCTTTCATCAATTATTAATGAAAGGTAGAGGCCAATAGACACCTTTCGTCGACGAAAGGGGTCTATGGGCCTCTATCTTTCATGAACCATTAATTAAATATAGAGGTTAATAGACCCCTTTCGTTGACGAAAGGGGTCTATTAGCCTCTATATTTAATTATTCTCTCCAATAGGGGTCTATCATTAATTGAATATTAATCAAAAAAATATTTAATTGTATGTCGACCTCACACAGTAAAATTATCAACCTCACAATTATGAAAAATTATCAACCTCACACAGTAATGATGTTTAATTAAATGATCACTCATCATTGCTGCATTCTCATTAGCAATCGAATTCGTATGATAATCATTATAAGTCATGGTTCCTATTAACATCATAGTTTGGTAGCATAGATTGTAATTAAAGCCAATAGACCCCTTTCGTCGACGAAAGGGGTCTATTGGCCATTCATTTTCATGAGAGCCCTTGGATGAATTATGGATTGGATCGGCCATCGCCGCCCTCGCCCTCGTGATGACTCGTGACCCACCCGCACGTCGCCCCCCTTTCCCGCGCCCTCGTGTCTCTCTGTACTCTAGGCTCTCATGAAAATAAATGGCCAATAGACCCGTTTCGTCGACGAAAGGGGTCTATTGGCCTTTAAATTTTCTTAAGGGCTCATGAAAATGAAAAGCCAAAATACCCCTTTCGTCGACGAAAGGGGTCTATTGGCCTTTAAATTTTCTTAAAGGGGTCTATTGGCCTTTAAATTTTCTTAAGGGCTCACGTTTGTCTTAATTCTCCTCATTAGTCTCTTAAACACCAACCATAAATGCCATAACTTGAACTGATATCCCTATGAAAAAGCGACTTAAAACTTCAAACAACCATTTTGTTTTTTTGCAATTGTGTTAGCAGACACACGATATCACACGATATTTTCATGAAATTTTTTATAACAATAAAATCATGAGAATCTTACACAAATAACAAGAAGACGGTATCCTTAAATGACCGACAAATTTTGGCATCGTTTTCATGAAATTTTTTATAAAATAAAATCATGAGAATCTTACACAAATAACAAGAAGACGGTATCCTTTAATTTTGGCATCGTTTGGGGGTGGCCCACCTTTTTCCTCATGCAAATGAAAGGCCAAAATACCCCTTTCGTCGACGAAAGGGGTATTTTGGCCTTTCGTTTTCAATCTTCAACGCCTTCCTGTTTTCATCAACGCTCTGCCTCCCTCGCGTACCTGTATGTTCTTGTACTGTTTTTTCTCTCGTAATCAGAATTATCATTGCAATAACATCATCTCTTTTTGTCATTGCGCTCAGTCACAATCTCTTACACTCTCTCTAGCATTTAGAAGGCTAGTGCTGTATGTCCTTGTTGTGCTTTATTTACAATGTTTTTATTTATGCGGTATTCTACGTAGAAGAATTGGTTGATATGTGTCTTATAATTTTGTCTTTCCAGCTGGATTGTTTTCATGCATTGCGGCGCAGTGATCCACTATCCGTTTCTCCAACAGCTCTTTTACAACAAGGACTTTCTCCCCTTGTAAGCTTTTCAATTAATGCTGGACTTTTTGATTAGGGAAGATCTTAATGCATCATTGACATAAAATGTTTTCTGAAAAGCAACTTTGGGTTTTAGCTCATTTGGAAGTACTGGCAATAGGTTTTTATCAAGCAGTCAAGATTGTGTCTTCACCCAGAGCTCTAGTTGATTTTACGATTTTGTGGTAGATAATGGAAATAATGGAGAGATGCATATAGATATTTAGCATTGCGGGTCAGGCTGGTGTATTTGGCGAGACAGGAGGTCAGGATTCCTCTCATCAGCATGTAAGATTTGGGGAGAGATTATCCACACTCTTTGTGCAGAGTGGGATTTTGACGTGTTTTTCTTGGTAATATAATGAGATTTGGCTTTTCTTGAAAAATTGAAAGAAAGATCATAATACAACGGTGCATTGTAATGTGAGTTTTAAAAGCAGTTCTTTTGAGAGGGAAAGAAAGTGTACTTGATACTCAAGCCAGTCTTAAAGACTAGAGGCACGATGTTGCTGTATAGCTATGCTAGTCCCTCATTGCTACACATAATTGAATGCACATTTTACATAGTTCATCTGCACTTGCCAGGAACTTAGTCGTATGTTGTGGTCTTGGATTTGTCAGATGCAAGCTACATAGGCGTGAGTTTACACATCCCTGGAAGACTAGAATCACACATTATTTCTTTGCATTCAGAAAGGGCTTGTAGTATATGATAAATGATTGATTTTCCAATTTTGTCTAAGATCCAATTGGATTTGTGAACACTGAGTGCTAGTTGAGATGTTTTGCAGCCTCTATGTAAAATGTTTGTACCAACTCATCTATGTATTAATTGTTTTACCAAGTGTACCTGTTGTTGGCCACTTATACCAATTGTTGATCTGCCCTTTCTCTAATGTGGGCTGCATATTGTGTACATGTACTTTTTTTCTCTCTCTAGTAGATCCTTCTGTAGTGGGGCTTGAAGGCAGCTTGGTCTCCCGCCCGAAGGCAATACAATTAGATGATTACAACCAATCCACTAATGAAGAGTCAATATTTTTTCAACTATAGTATCCATACTACAAGGCTCCTTTTACTTAGATAAAGGGCCGCACTCATACATACTAGGAGAGTTATAACGTTACCTCGTTGATTCAAAAGATACTTTGGCACTCATACATATCCCACTTCTTTTAGTTGTCCTTACATGGTGGCCTCCCCATTATTTAGTGGAGAGCTATTTTTGGTGCAGACCCTAGATGCCCGGTAGCTTATAAGATAGTACAACATTGCATATGGGGGTGTAGATCTCCTCAAAGGATTTTGGGCTTAGCATATATAAGTAGATTGAGGAGAGATACCATACATGTTACTTAGGGTACTTGAGACGAGGAGGATATACATGAGTTTTGTCCAAAACAAGAAGCCACAACTCATATCTATGAACATGTAAGCATATCAAAAGTTTAGTGATCTTTCATCTCTTAGATTTACAAGTATGATTGTACGCTTTTAAGGTTAATAACTTGTTCTTGTATGCTTAATAACTTTTTCTTGTATGCTTTTGTTGTCCAGCTAGTCTCCTCAAGCCCCATCATCTCGTCAAGTGCAACTTCAATTAGCAGCATCACGATCAAGCTTCAGGTATTTTCTATTTTGAAGCCTCTTGGGGTTTCTTTGTATGCTATTGAAGTAATGCTGGGACTTAATTGACCTTGTAAGTCTATTCTATGCCATGTGATGACTTCTTTTTTTAAATGCATCTTTGTCACATTGGCAGGATGGTAAAATTAAGAACTTCTGAGAGGAGGGGGAGAGGTGGAAGAGGAGAACGAGGAGGCAAGAGAGGTGGAAGGACAAGTAGCAAGAGAAGTTTGCAAGTGGAATCTACACCAAATTTAGAGATTCAAAAAGAGGTTGAAATTGAAGTTGAAGAGGATAAGGAGATGGAAGACTTTGAAGACACTACTATAATTGTGGAGGAATCTTCTAAGAAGAGAAAGAAAGAGGATAAACAACTAGATGAGGAGTTTGAGCAAGAGTTTCCTGCTGCACTTGATATTGGCCAAGGGAAGGATGTTATTGAATCTCTTGCAATCAATCCTGGAAAGATTGCTCCCTTGATCCCATTATGTCGTTGTGTTGTAAACACAAGAGTGAGAGGCCTACGAACTGATATGGATAGCCTAAAGCAAGCTTTAGAGGCAGAAAAATATATTCAACAGAAAGGAATGTTTATTTTATCTACAACACTTTTGGATGGTGTTTCACAAGAGGTGATAGATGAAATTGAACAATCATGGGATTCTTGTTGGAGGGATGTAAATGCAGAATTTGAGGCACAGATTGTTGATGATGCTGATTGGTCATTTTTGTCTCGAAAGATGTTTTTTGTGTGGGAGGGGAATCACCGTACTGTTGCATGGATGTCTCTAATTGAGGAGAAATTCAAGACAAAGGCATGGCATATTCGAGTTTTAGCAAGTTTTATTACTCCAGAGAAAGAAACAGAAATGAAGCTAATAGCTGCTCTTCAAAGGTTCAATCTGTAAGTGCGAGTTCTTACTTATATGTGTTACCTTTTTTCGAGCTTTTAAGGGTTTTGTGAACAATTCTTAATATGTTTGAAGCTATGTATTTTTTATTTTTCAGCCTTAATGAAACAGCAATTATTAAAACAACTCTCAAGGATTATTTGTTCAACACGAAGACAATGTGTTCATGTGATGAGAATGAGTACTTATCACTTTTTTCTGAGGAAGAAAAAAAGACACTTGAAAAGCATAGGGCAAATGAAAGCAGTAAAGGATCAAGTACTTGGTATCCTTTGACATCTCTGATGCTAGGGAGAATGGTATTTGCAGTAAGTTTCATACCATTTGTCATGGATGTCTTTTAAATTAGAACTAACTAATTCATTGTACTCATTCATCTCTTTGGAATATATTTTAGCCACTATACAAGCAAGATTATGAGGCAAAGCTAAAGGAACTTCAGCCAAATTTGAGTGTTGCTGATATGGAGAAATCACTTAAAAGTATTCGAAAGGATGTGAATCTCAAGTATGGTCGAAAAATGATCAAGGTATGGTTAATTTAATGATTCTTAACATAAAGTTGACTTTTTAAAGTGTTCAAGTGTTTTTTGAGATTGGTCATATGATCTTTGTTTACAAAATGATCAAGGTATGGGATATGCATGTATTGTATGATTAAAAAATACAGTTGAGTGTGACGATTGCATGTACTGTTTATATGTAGATTCTGTCTATTGTCAAACCAACAAATGGTGAAGATTGGTTTAATATCTTGTGGAGCCTCCCATTTGATGATAAATCATCCATTGTCACATTGGAAAAGTTGTATAACATCTCCATTGCAAAAGTCTCAAAGGAGACACAACTAGCAACCCTTAGAATCTTAGGGTCAGATTCAAATTTGAGAACAAGTTATGGGATGCCAAAAGCTGATAGAGAATTCATAAAGTGGATGGCGAAAGAGGCATGGATGGATCAGTTGCTTTGTGAATCTGAGAGGTTACTCTCTCAGGTCTTGGTTGCTAGTCAACAAGCTAGCTTTGTGCTTCCTCAAGATCTTATGTTGAGAGAGTATTTTGGGGAAATACAAGCAATGAACAGACTTGAACTTTATGAAGATTTAAAGGATTCAATGACTGTTGCTACAGCTGCAAACAGGACAAATGGAGATGACGAGGGCATCTCGACGATTGGTATTTAGGTAAGCAATACATGTTTTTTCCTTTTCAATTAAAAATCCATCCTTAAGTATTTGTTTGTGTAACATATGTTGTTATCACTTTGTGTCTTTACATATGTGGTGTGGGTATAGATGTGCAGGTACTGCAGTCTACACCCATTCTGAAAGGATGTAAATGGAAAGATAGGTCTATCCGCTTTTTGTACATTCCATTGACCTCTCTAACTTTGAATCAGAGTGGCACATGTGATGCTTCACATTGCAAGGTTTGGTGCTATGATTATGTCGAGTTTGGGAAAAGCAATTGTCTGTCTCAAACTTCACACAAGCCTATATAGACATGAAGGAATACTTTGTGGGTCTTGGAGGTGAAAGAAATATAAGAAATGGTAAGAGTGTTGCTTGGGCTGCAGATTTTGTCATTATTGATCTGCCTACACAGCTAGAAGCTCTTGGAGTAGAGGATTCCACATCTCCATCTTGGAATTTATTAACAGAGGACCATGTACGCTACTCCTTGCGTGTAGCGGCCACAGTTGTTTCAGATTTTGGCTGGATCCTAGTTATGTGTGCTCCTCATGTTCTTCATTTGGTTGAGCGTTATGCTAGGATCAGTAGATTGGAGTTTGCATGTCGAATGTACATGCAATGCTTAGATGCATATTGCACAATCAAAGTTGGTGGTATTGATCATAAGGTGAGACAATTGTCATACAATGACCTGTTGAAAGAATTTATGCTCTCGTATAATGAAATGGCTTGTACTAAGTATATGTTTAATTCTTTTCTTATCTTTAGGTGAATGTTGTGGTTTTATGCCTTCTTCATCGGGCTGGTATGTCTTGTGTTTGTAATCCTGGAAATGCTTCCGTGGTTGGTACCAAATTGGGCATTGCTTTTGGAAGTAGTTTGTTTCATCATTATTTACCAACAAGTGAGCAGACTATAAAACATGGAGAGAGTATTCCATGGAGAGGTGCATTGGAGAAGGCTCCATGCATGATGTTGTACTTCTTGGAGTTCTTGTGTCCAATTTCTGGACATGTGGTGGACTTAGGTGCTGGGACTGGTTCTATGCAAAAAGCATGCATGCATTCTGGGAGAGCATGCGTATCTATTGAGAATGATCCTGACATTTGCAATTCTATATTGCAACCATTTTTGGATGGACAGAAAGGAAAGGGAAATGTGTTAAGCAACTATGGGACTCTAAATGATTCCGAAGATGTGGAAATGGTTGTTAATCTTCCAGACGACTAGTAAGTATGTTACTCTCGTGTTTAATCTTTTTAAACCTATTTGTTGGTTGGAGAATATTATTATCAATGAGGCATTGATATTGATTGATCTATTTTAGCTTTTTGCCTTCTTATGCAGGTGATATGGCTGAGATGATGTGTAATGACATTGCATTCAATGCCCCCATCAAAGAGAGAAGGCATCGTCGCAATATCTATGTGGATGACATTAGTAAAGAAGATTGAGTCTAGTGATTTGACATGAGTTTTTCCCTTCAAGCATTGAGTCTAGTGATTTGACATGAGTATTTCCCTTCAAGCAATTCATTTTGCTTGTGATGCCCTAGTATTGAACATGCATAACTTTTGTGGTGTCTTACACCTATTTCATTTGCTAGAGATATAGTAATCATATTGAAGAACTATTAGTACATCATGTGAGTACCCACCATGAATATTAATCTCAATATCGCATATTCAATTTTGAGCATGTTGGTTTCATAAAACTTTTTCTATTTGCTAGAGATGTGATAATCATGTCATATCTTAATTAAGGTTTGCATGTCAGAACTATGAGTTGTGTACAAATGATCATCATGGTGAATTGAATCTTGAAGTATCTCCTTGCAACTAATAAATGTTTCGGCATAGATGCATGCAAATTTGCACCCTAAATTCTTCACCATGTGACTTGCAATCATTTCATCTTCACTATCTATCATGGTAGTATGAATGATGGATGATGTAGGTGGAGGGTGTTGAAATGAAGTAGACATGAAAAGTAGTTTTGTGAATAAAGGGATCTTATAAGCCCTAAATACTATTGGAAAGAAATGTAATTAAATGTATATAGCCTCTTTGTAGGGTAGTTTTATGACTAAAGGGTGTGTGATGTTAGCGGCATCTTTGTGGGGTAGAAATGTATATAGTATCTTCTTGGGGTAGTTTTATGACTAAATGGTGTGTGATGTTATGATAAAATTGTCTACGAAATCACAATATAGGCCATGCTCAGAAAAATGTGCTTAGACCAAGACGCTCAGAGAAAAGACATACCCATATTTTTCTTATGCAACATTTCGGTCTTGCAAATCCAAATACTCTGATATATAGAAACTAACAAAGGATGAACGGAAGTGGGCGACCACAATAGTTGCTCATAATTGAAAAAACGTGGGCAAACCAAGTTGGTTCAGTGTCCCAATGGCACTATTGTCCCAATTTATTTTTCAGGTAATATTTGTGTCAAAGACGTTACTTTCTTAGCTCTAGTTTTCTTTAAAAAAATTATCTTGATTTGTAATTACATGATGACTTCAAGGACGTGATTCAAACGAAAACAAGAGGAATGCCTAAGGAAGGTGAACACATTGAAGATGAGGAGGAAGTGTACCATAATCACTTGAAGAAAACAGAGATAATTTTGATGAAAAAGGGGTACACATTCACAGCCATCACAAATCCTGCAAATGGAAAGGATTTCTTTGATGTTGTATTTAAGTACCAGGATTGGCATGAGAAGCAGCAATAATTCACAATAGAGAAGCTGTTGTATTTAAGTACCATGATTGGCACATGAGAAGCAGCAACAATTCATAATAGAGAAGCTGCAACTCATAGCTTGCCTCCAAATGAGTAAGTCTAGTCTGTTGTGTGAAAAGAGCAAGTTGGTTCAAATAATGTGTGAGAGTGTAATGTATGGCTACTCTATTTGTGTAGAAAGAGAAAGTTCAAATAATTACTAAAGGAAAGAATGCCATGAAGACTGCATGTGTACAATGAGGAGAACTTTCATTCTGCTTTGAATCCTTTAAAAATTCTATGGGATGATCTATCCCTCTTGGTAATGTTTTCGGAAAAACATCTTTAAATTCTTCTAATAAATTGTTCAAAGAAGAATTAACTACTTCACAAATACTTGAATCAAACTTTTCACCAAGGTTTTTAAACTGAGGCATTGCATAATAGAAAAACATTTATGCTATGTCATTCTCTTGTGAATGAAGCTTTTGGAGCTCAATATTACATATCAAAGGAGAAGATGATACATTGTGTTCTCCTTGCAATGTAATAAATTTTCCTTTATGCTCAAATGTTAGTGTATTATGCAAATAGCTTCTCAAAAGTGTTTTCCCCAATGAAAATAATTCAAGTGTGCATTCCTTTAGGCTTATCATTACCATTCCCAGTAAGTTCTTGTCCTTAGGAGACTTAGTACAATTCCTTTTATAATGTCCCAGCTCAAGACAAGAGAAACAAAGTTTTTCTTTAACCGCTCTCTCAAAATCTTACTTTTTTAAAAACTTACTAGGATTGGATTTTTGCTTTTTTGGAGGTTCTTCCTTTTTAAAGAAAAAACCCTTTCTTTTTTTAGGGCTAAAATTTTCTTCTTGAGGCTTATATGAAATTTTTTTATCATTTTCTTTACGATTACCATTACCCATGGTATTGTCAAAAAAATTTACAAATTTTATAGCCTCATCTAAGTTTTTTGGCTCTTTGGAGGTAACTTCCTTCTTGTACTCCCTTTTTAGGCCTCTAATAAAGATTCTTACTTTTTGAAAATTGTCTATGCCCTTAAGTTTTAAGATAATTTCTCTATAGCAAGCTATATATTGAGTGAGATTTAAATTCTTTTGTTTCATAGAATAATTATCCCACTCCTCCTAATTCTGATCTTCTTCATTTTCAAGAAGATATTGATATTCCTTTAAGAACAATTCCTTGAATGAATCCCAAGAATCAGGTACTTGCCTAGCTTCAGCTAAACTCATTCACCACTTATAAGATTTGCCTTGTAAATGATAGGCTAGCTTCAATAGGGCGGTTATAATCAAACACTTTTCTTAAAAGATGCAAATCTTACCATTTTTGTAGAAAAATATGGACCACCTTTAAATCTTTGAATACCATACCCTAGTCTCTAGTTTTGGGACCCTCTTCAACTATGGTTTCATTTAATCCTTTTTCTAGAGTTTTTCCCTTCCCTCATCAATGTTGTTTTAGATATTTCTTGTACAATCCTTCTCCTCCCATCAAGGAGCTAAGAAGACCCATCATTTTCTAAAGTTTATTCTCTATATTAGAGATTTTTTCTTTCACTTCCTTCATTTCTATATCCTCATACTCATTAAGATCTAAATCTAGCATATCTATTTCATTTGTTTTTGCAATATCCTCTTCCATGTGGAAAGAGGACATTGGATTTTTCCCCTTCTCCCATTTTTCATCCTTCCCACCTTGAGAAGCCATTTACTCTAACAACAAGAAAAATGGAAAGTATTTTACAAAGCAAAAAAGATGTAACACAACGATGCATTTACTTGGTTGGGTAATTATGAATTGTCCCAAATGATGTGAAGAACAATTCCATTGATTCCTCCTTGTTGATATTTGATTCAATGATTCTTTAAGGTTGTCATGTACTCCACTTGCTTCATGTAGAATCTCCAAAGTATGCCCAATTTATTAGGCAAGGGGTATGCTCAATCAATTAGGCAAGAGGTATGCCCAATCTATTAAGAAATAAGTATTTGTATGGAGAAGTTTTGAGAAATATGAGGATTATGGAAATGAATAGAGAAGAGATTAAGGATTAGTTTTTGGAAATGAATAGAGAAGAGATTAAGGACTAGAGATTAGAATTAGCAATGAGTAACTCAACGGAAACATGAATAAGATAGAACTTAGCTTTGATACCAATGTAATGCTCCTTGCATCAATATCTTGAGGACTTATAAGACTAGAACTTTGATTCTTCACTCAACCATATTCCAAATGGACCCTAAACACATGGTTATATAGGCCTAGGTGATGCATAACCTTCCAACTTCAGCCCCTTGACCTTTCAATGGCTCGGCATGGCGGGTAACTCTTTTTTCCTTGTGATTTCTACCACCTTTTTCTTTTCTTTGGACCATCTTGGTAACCACCTCTTTCTTTTCTTCGGACCATCTTGGTAACCACCTCTTTCTTTTCCTTGATCGGCTCCCATTCTTTCTTCGTGTGGGCACCTTACCTTATCTAGCCTTCTATGCTCCCACCACTTGAGCCTCCACCTCATGGATTTCTTTAAAGCACTAAACAAACTTTGGGTTCTTTTGCATTGGTTACATGGTTCTAGGGGAAATTTACTATAACGGTTACATGCTTCTTTTGAGGTAATTTACTATAAAGTGGCCCTCCTTGTAAGATAAACTTCCTCGTGCTTGTCCCCTACATTTGTAGCCTAGAATAATCATGTTATTGGTGCAATAGGAGATGTCTCTCTTACATCCACAGTCTCCTTTCTTCGCAAATGTGATTATAACATTCCTCCCAAAGATATCCCCTCTTCCCACATAGTAGTAGTCATGCAACTTGTATTCTTTAGTTATATCATTGAAGATCATTTGAAAAATTGGGCACTAATTTTCACCCCTTCTTGGTGGATTCGGTCTTTTATGTATGACCTCCTGCAACCGCTTAGTGATAATGTCCAATTTCTCCTGCAACCGCTTAGTGATAATGTCCAATTTCTCCTCCAATTCTTTGGTCTTCCTTTTTCCTTTCTTTTTATGTGCCAAGTCACTTTTGTTAAAATAATACACCAAAATACTATGTGACATTGGGTGTTGAGATATCGAGCTCATCTAGTGAGGCGGTGGACACTGATGACCTGCCTGGGGGATAGGCCCCACACTTACACCACTGGCATGGTTGGTGAGATCATGGGTGATATGCGGCCAGTGGGATGACAGGCTGTGTGTGACAGCCATTTTAGAGAGTGGCATAGTTATAGCGCCAGCTCATTTAGTTGGGTTCACACTATAGAGAACCCTTGTATGTATTTGTTTGAGTACCTTTTCATATGTGAGTACTCTTATCTTGTATATGGTGTCTTGTATATGGTGTGTTGAGTGTAGAGTGAAGAAGAAGAAGATTTTCAGCCTCTCACCTTGTGTGTTCTTTATTAGGGTTTTGTGAGTGTGTATGTGCTTGCAATCAAGCTCTCTTCCCCCCTGCATCTTTTCATGGTATCAGAGCCTAGTTCATGCTAAGGGCTGAGCTGCAAGCAAGAGAACCACAGGAAGCGGTACATGAAATGAATACCAAGGCACAAAAGATACAGTTGAAGAATGAACTTCATACTGTGGAGAAAAAGAGCATGTCTGTGATTTTGAATGACTATGCATTGAAGATAAAGGGTATTGTGGAATCTCTTGCATCTATTGGTGTGTTAGTAGATGATGATGATAAGGTGGAAGTTTGTCTACGTGGTCTCAGGCCACAATACAAGGCATTCAAGACGTCTATTCAAACTCAGAAAAACATTCCCAATTTTACAGATTTGGTGTCTATGCTGATTATAGAAGAGAAGAGCTTGGGTGAAGACCAACAGTCATCACACACAACAAAAACAGTTCAGAGCAACAGGCCTTCTACACAAGTTCAGGAAGAGGACGAGGTAGAGGAGGCCGTGGACGCGGTCAAGGAGGTGGCCGAACAGGTAATCAGAATTATGGCCAGCAGCAGCAACAACAATAGTCCCATAATTCACAACAACAACAACAATAACACGTAGGTGGAAGAGGCCAATTCAGAGGCAGGGGGAGTCAAAGAGGCCGTGGAAATTGGCAAAGGCAGTATAATGATGCATGTGGATGCTTTTATTGTGTGGTGAGCCTGGACATGTGTAGGCAGATTGTTATAAGAAGCAGGCTAACATGCAAAATGGGAAATTGCAGCAAAACAACTATGCATCCTCGAGCAGAAACAATGAGGATAATGAAAGGTTGTTTGTTATGTAGCATGTCATGAATGCCATGTCTAAAAATGTTGAAGCAGCACAAAAAGATGATGTATGGTATGTTGATTCAGGTGCTTCGAACCACATGACAAGTCATGGGGAGTGTTCAAGGAGATGAAAAACCTTGAAAGACCAGGTTTTGTGGAAACAGGGGATGACACTGCTCATCCAATTGCCCATGTTGGAGATGTGCCATTGTCTATGCAGGATGGCAAAGTGAAGTACCTTGCAGATGTACTTCATGCTCCGAACATAACAAAGAATCTAGTTTCAGTTGGCCAGATGATTGAGCAGGAAGCATAAATAGGTACAAGGCTAGATTGGTAGCCAAAGGATATGCGCAGACCTATGGCATTGATTATGAGGAAACTTTCAGCCCAGTTGCCAAGATGGCAACAGTGAGAGTTGTGATAGCAGTGGCTGCGTCAAAGCAATGGTCTTTACATCAGATGGATGTAAAGAATGTATTCTTGCATGGGGATTTGCAGGAAGAGGTGTATATGTTGCAGCAACCTGGTTATGAGGATGTGAGTCACCCCGAGCATGTTTGCAGGTTGAAGAAAGCCTTGTATGGCTTAAAACAGGCACCAAGAGCATGGTCTGACAAGATTTCCGAATATCTTTTCACTATTGGCTTTCATGTAGCCAATGCAGATTTCTCGCTGTATGTGAGACATGGTGATAGAGGGGTTGTGCTTATTGTCATCTATGTAGATGACTTGATCATTACGGGGGACCATGATGCAGAGATCTTTGATGTAAAGATCTTGCTTAGATAGAAGTTTGAGATGAAGGATCTGGGGGAGCTCAGATATTTGTTAGGCATTGAGGTGATTAGGTCACCACATGGTATTGGATTACTGCAGAGATAGTATGGAAGCTTGATCTACATGACGATCACCAGACCAGATTTGAGCTATGCTGTTGGGTTGGTGAGTCAATTTATGCAGGTTCCACGGAAGCTGCATTTGGATGCATTGAGACGCATACTGAGGTATGTGAGGTCTACTTTGCATTGTGGACTATTTTATGAAACTGGGACAGAGATATGTGTACATGGGTACACAGATGCTGATTGGGCTGGTAGTATCTCAGATAGGAGATCTACTAGTGGCTTCATGTTTTCTTTGGGAAGTGTTGTTATGACTTGGAGCAGCAAGAAGCAGCCTACAGTTGCTCTATCTAGTACAGAGGCCAAGTATAGAGGAGCTACTATGGCAGCATGTGAGGTAGCTTGGTTGAGAAAGCTACTTGCAGATTTGGGTCTATCAGTGGTTGGATAGACAAGTTGTCATTTTCTGTGATAACATATCAATGGAGGATTTATTTCTACTCCCACACCATCGCACCATTGGCCATAGCTTTTCTTGGGGCCATTTCCTAGCTCAAAGGCACAGAGGCAGAGCATGTCAATTGAGTAGAATGAGTCACAAAGTCGTTGAAATCATTGCTTTGTGAAAAGCCTTCAATCTTACACTCCAGGTTGACCCATTTCACTAATCCTAGATTAAAGGGGCCATCAAGGGGAGACCTACTACTATAGCTTGTGAAAGCTTTATATTGAAAAAGGCCCTTGATTTGCCACTCCGCCAATGCTCTACAAATCAAGGTATTTTTTGCACAATTAATAGAAAATTACTTTCATTAATACCTTGATTAGTGATATTCCTTAGAGGTTTTTAGGGCCATTTTTAAAGGTTCATATCTGACATTAAGTGCTGCTAAACCTCTGTAAAGCATCAAATCTTATTTTCCCCTTGATTTGAGTGGTCAATTTGTTAATCCAATAAGGGCAATAGATTTGCATCATTAGCATTGCTTGGGGCGATGGGATTTTTGACCTTATATGCTTCATGTAACTCATCAATCATGCTCATAAATCAATTGTTGTGACCATTGATAAGGCTAAGACCCCCTTAAACATATTTATTACATTATCGTCTGAAAGGGATATGCATCATCATCATGTAAGGCTTCATGAAGACATTGAGAAAATGATTTATTTTTGCCTACATAGAATTCATATAACACAACGGAATCAAGGATGAAGAAGACCAAGAGCTACATCTACATCAAGAAGATCTTCATTTGTATCTTATCCACCATCAAGGGGGGATTCTTCCTCCACATTTGATCTATTCAATTTATGCTATGAGTCTTGGGTTCTTTGCTCGGGAAGTCCCCCAAAATATGAATAATTTGGATATTTTGGATTTTGTATTGCCTTGATGCTATAAAAGGTTAAAGTGGGTTCTCAAACCAGCTAGAGCAAGCCCACCTATGGTCACTCCTCTATCCTTGTACTTGGGTCCCTCATTCTACACACATTATGAGTGAAATTATGATAAGGTCTTATTTAGGGTCTAAAGATAAGGCCTCGATATGCCTACAAAAGCATGTACTTGGGTCCTTCATTCTATACACATTATGAGTAACATTAAAGTTGTGCAATCTCTCTCTCATGCTTGAGCTCTAATGAGCTGTACTGCTTCTCTCTCCTCTCATACTTGAGCTCTATTGCTTATCTCTCTCTCTCTCTCTCTCTCTCTCTCTCTCTCTCTCTCTCTCTCTCTCTCTCTCTCTCTCTCTCTCTCTCTCTCTCTCTCTCTCCCTCCCTCCCTCTCTCCCTCTCTCTCTCTCCCGTCTCTCTCTTCTACACACTCTGTGCCATCAAGTCGGGTCGATCTTGGAAATCCTGACTCAGCAATAAAGCATTGCTTAGTTCATCCTGCTTCATCCTCCATACCTCCATGTGTGATCTCCAGTGTTTTCCAACATAACTTTCCTAATGTTTTGAGGTTTCATATCTTTTTCATTTTTTCTTCTTTGTTTTGCTCAATGAGTAGGCGGAAGTGGTTGTTGCCTCTTTCTTCTAGCGCACCTTGATAGATGATAATCTTCCCCCCTTACAACATTCCTTCATAGGTTTCTTGTGTAAAGGTAAAACCATAAAATCCCCTAACACCTAGAGTTTGAAGGTTCTCAAAGAACACGTGTAACATTCGCACTTGTGGATTTGCATAGAATGATCTCTAACTTGTTTACAATGGAACCCAAGGAAGTGGCATCGATAGTGAAAGTGGTTATTGCCTCTTTCTTTCACCACACCTTACTAGAGCATAATCTTCTCCCCTTGTAACATTCCTTCATTGGTTTCTTTCATAAATGGACAACCATACAATCCCCTCACACCTGCCACATTTAAGGATACTAGAGAGGTCCTATTTACCACAGTATACAACATTGAATGGTTCAAGGAATGCAAGGCCCATTTTCTATGAACTCTCAAGGTGCTTCAAAAGCAAACATTTCCTCCATAAGATCATCTCCTAAATGTGGCTTGTATGTTTAGCTATTTTGGGTTGGTTGATTGTAAGATCTTTCCAAGATCATCCCTAATACATAGGCCAAAACAAGATTAGTACAACAACAAAGAAGGATGCAATCAAGCTCAACTATAGGTTTACGTCCATAAACCTCCCCCGAGCTAGCCGGCTAAGCTTCCACTCCCATGAGTTCGTGGCAACAACCATGGCGTCCCATACCAACAATGGCTACCCATGCCCACAAGGGCCCTTGGCAAGACTACCTACTATGATCCCCACCATGTCCTTGGTCCAAGTCTAGACCATAATGAATCAATAATAACCTAAGAGTCACTTATATATTGCAGAGCTTGATCCCACCTCTCCATCTACCCCCCTGAGGATGATTATAAAGACACAAACATGTTTTTTTAACATATGCTTTTTTTTCCAAAAAGGTGCACTATTTTTTTAAAAAGCACGCATAGGTCATTTTTTACCTTTTTGTTGTTTTTTTAAAAAGCCTAAGGAGCTCGTTTTTACCACAAAAAAACCATATGCATTGTTTTTAAAAAACGATTCACTATTTTTTTAAACCGTGGGCTTATCGTTTTTTCCATGGGGGCTGTTTTTTTAATGTTCTATTTTGGATTAAAAATATAGGTCAGTAGTTTTGTTTAACATATCAGCTGAATGGTTTAAACCAAAAAACATAAAGCATTCAAGTTTTTAAAAAGCATACACAAGGCTATAAAAATCAAGGGGTTCCTCTCTTCTTCTCATCCCCTCACATAATGCAAGAGTGTAGGGGAGTACCATTCTTCGAGCCAAAACCCTCGAGCTACAAGCCATGTTCCCCGAAAAGGCTGCAGAGAGGAGCCCCAAAATTTGTTAATATCAATTTCTTGATAAAACATCCTTGTTTTTCCCACAACCCTAAAGACAGTAATATGATATCAAATCAAGAAGAGAAGTAGCAAAGCCCTTTTTTGTGAGTTTGTTGCCCCAATGATAAGTTTCGTGTCCTAGGAGCCTAGCAAGATTTTTTATTTGGAACTCTCCCACCAAAGAAAGGACCTCTCAACATATCCTCTGAAGTAAGCCAAACTGGCTCCTTGCAACACCTAATAATCCATTCGAGGGGGTACTTGATGATTTTTTGATGAACGTAAACCATAATAGCTAGTAAAAGTAATAATTCACATGCAAAAACCTTTAAAAAACCCACAAAACTCGAAGAGGCCTCTTAATCACCCAAGTAAAACAAGGCCAACAATTAGAATTATTATTTTTTGGGGATACATAAAATGCCACACATTCTACTTGAGTCACAAATATTTTCCCTCCCTTAAACATATAAATCACTAGACAAATTACAAAATTTCATTCAACCACAAATGATAGTGCGTTCAAAAGTGAAAAGTTCTATCCAAAACCCCCCTTATAATGTTTTAAAACCGCATTACAAAACATCTGCACACACCAAATTACTTGCACCTAAAACACCAAAACTATATGCTTGCCATATCCGACAAGTATACTGTGATGCACTCTTCGCCAAGATAATCAACCTTCAAAATTTATAACTGTAGCCCAAGAAATCTACATTCAAAAACTCTTTGCAGCAATGCCTCTTAAAGCTCATTCTTTGTAAGTGCCTCTCTTAGTGGATGTACATTTGACCCTGATAGGAGCCAAGGTAATAAGACAAAACAAAGTAGATGTTCTTACAAGGCATATACCTCCCCCCACTTACTTCTTTGCGAGAATAGTCTTCACATGTATAAGAAGGAAACACAAAAGTTGTGACTATGTATTACAATCCCTGTGGACAAGATGTTTGAGTGGACACAACAAACTCCACATGCTCCTTGTCCCTCACAATATTGACATTAAGAATCTCACAGAACATACTTCTAGTTGTTTAATCCATCCAAGCTTGCATTTCCGTGCTCATAAACCCTTCTCAAAACCACCTTCTGTCCACACTCATATTTGGCCTTTGATGAACCCCAGTGTCCAAACCGTCTCTTGCTTTTGCAGCATGTGCTTGTTGATCAGTTTGACCAAGCATTTGAAAGGTGAAACCATCATCTTGCAAGCCCTATCCAAGCTATTTCCTTTTGCTACCACACCCATCAAGGCGGTGCCTCCTCTTGTGCAACAACAAGTCCTTGGTTGCATATGATGGGCTCCATGAGTGCACATTCGTTCCACAAAACCAAATCATCTGTTTGACGCGCACCTATGGGTGTATTTATCCTCCCATAGTAACATGGGGCTGGCACACATTTCTTCCCAAAGAAACCCTTTGCATCAATGGTGGGTAAATCACACCCTTCTCTCGATTGTAGCCTAGCACTTAACCTCGCTCCCAGGATTGGTTCTTCGAATAGCCCATGCAATTTGGTGTACCTCTACCTCCCAACTAGATCTTGAGAGCATGCGTTGTAAAACAACATGTACTTAACACCATTGTTTATGGGCCACCAACTAGCTACCATACACTGACTCCAAAAGGTTTTTCCTTGGTACTAAGTAGTGTGCATTGCCCTCCATCTCCTAGAAAAATGCACAATGCATAATGTTTAGTGTTGCACTACCTTTCAAAGACAAAGTTAGAGACAGAGAAAGTCACCCTTAAAATTTACGCCCCCCAGTGGTATTCCTAGCATGCCACCAGCCAATCCATGTGTGTAAGATCCCAATCTTGTCTGAAAGAACATGCCCCTTGTCTGTCCATTCGTGTAATGACTGAAGCTCCTTGTAACTTGCAACCTTAGATGGCACATCCTTCCATTTCCGACATCGTATCTCAAACTCATTTTGGTCATAGTTGGGGATGCATTTCCTTGTGTGCTTATCCAAGTTATCCTCCCAATGCCACAAGCACGTTCCCTCTCTACCAACCGTTACATTCTTAGGTCCACCATTGTAAACTATTCTAACTATTATCCAATTCTGTTGGGCCTCATCACCAACAAACCCTGAGAACTGATCCTTCTCAAATCCCTTCTTTCCATTACATTATTAAGCGTAGTCCAAAATAGAACCTGAGCCTGCATGTCTTGAACCTTAAACTCACCAGTTGCAATCGTTTGTAGCACCCACACATGGATTATAGACATGACATGGCATTGTATGTCATTTTCTAATCCTATTGACATGATCAAAACAACCCCAACATCCCTCCATCTCCCCTCCCAGCCTCATCTTATTAAAGAGGTCCATCCTTCATCCAAGTAGACATCTTGAATATGTGCTCCCTACTATGAAAAGAAGAGGACCCTGGCTATCCTGGGAATGTAATGCTCTGAAAGAAATCATAAGTGTTTTTGGTCTTTAACCCTAATAGGCGATGAAAACCTTTGTCGCTACTATCACCACTATGTCCTCTGACCTCCTTCCTCCATCTTGATACTCTATAGAGAATGGGACATAGATTTAATGTAGAATGAACATAATAACTTCAACTTTAAAAAAAGCAATTATACTCACCTCCTATTATGCAAGAGTGGTGTAACAGACTCCAAAATCTTTTGGAGTTCCAATTTAGTGAGCTTTCTAGCATCACCATTAGTATTCATCATGGCCTCCAAAATGATCTCACCTGCTGCCACCTTCTTCTAGATACTTTTTGTTCATAAACCCTGAGTAATCTACCATCTTGACCACTCGACCCTTTATGTCTTCTAATTCCTTCCTTGATGTACTACTTATACAATTGCATATGTTGATGAAATCCTAGGTGAAGCACATACCTTGTAATTCTAACCCCAACCCTCTCCTTAGGAAGATAAGTGTACTGCTTGCAATTGCATATGTCGATGAACTCTTAGGTGAAGCACACACCTCCAATCCAACCTAACCCCATCGGCCCATGGGTTAGTGAACCACCTGACCACACTGAATTGGTGGGATTCCTTTATAAAGATTTGGTTGGGTTTTTGCCCAGGTGTACCAAACGAGGAAAAGAGTTCCCAGGCCCCCTAGCCGGCGATTCATGCGTGCAAAAATCAAGGTAGGCATACCACGTACACACCCAATATGAAATTGCCATTTATAACATATTCGACTGGCTTTAAAAACAATCCTTCAATAGAAATCATAATATTTCTGATCATCATTTTCCAAAATTTTGAGTCCATTGTATTACAAAAATGTATCCTCTGAACTCTCCGTTGAAGACCAGCTGGCCAACCAACGAGATCCAGTATCAAAATTTGGTTCTCAAAAACCTTTCCTTTTTGTCCATCCAAAATCTTCCTCGACGTACTCATGGGTGTCCTAGCAACCGCGAGCCCGTGCATCGCCTGGTCAGAACCCTCTAGGATCCTCCTTAGGTGTCCTAGCACTTCACTCAGGGAGAACTGCTTCGTCGGTCCTCACCCATCGTACCACAAGCGCACCATTTTAACCATACCGAAGCTGGTCAAGACCTCCGCAGGCTTTGCCACGAGCAACGTCCCTTGGCGACTCCCCGCCAGCTGTTCCAGTGAACCTCCTCTCAGAAAAACATAAGCCAAATGCTTCCTCCAGCATTCTGGCGTAAAACAGTCCTTTGAATGAAAAAACAGAGGTTCCAATGCAAGTAAAATTCTAGTTTGAGATCGGTTTCAACAACCCTTTTTCCATAATTCCCAGTTTCATAATGAGGATCCTTGATCTCTCATGAGGGTAATCTACCCATCATTTTGTCCATTTGTCCAACTAGATTCTTGGTGAGTTTGGTCAAGGAAAAACTAGATTAGTTTCGGTAGTCTATTCTTTGGATTTAGTAAATGGAATTGGTTCACGAAGTTTTTGTCTGATTTAGATCGAGAGAAGGATAATTAGGTTTACTGTCCATCCCTCACGTAGTTTAACCAAATTCATTCGGTTTAGTTCTACAAGGATTCCCTTCAACTAAACATCTAGATTTTGGGTAAATATCAATTTAGTGATTTTACCAATTAAAATATCCAAAGATATTCTTTATGCCACATAATTTCTCAGCCTTAATTCATTAGGTAGAATTATGGTGGAAATTCATCTTTTGACACTAAAATTTAATTCAAATCCACCTTTTCTTAAATATCATAAAAATTCTTCTTTTAACTAAAATATCAATACCTATTTTTTTGAATAAACTTGAAATCCTTCTTTTTCTCATTTCAATGAGTGCAATCCAATTATCATGGGAATTTCTCTTTTACCATAAATTAAATCTACTTAAAATTCTTCTTAAAAATTACATAGAAATATCCATTAATTCCATTAATCTAAAAATTCCACTTTTCTCATTTAAACATTTGAATTCCAATATGGTGGGAATTCCTCTTTCATCATTTAATCTTATCTATACAAAAAGATAAATTTAACTAAATTTTCTCTTAAAATTTAAATAAAAATCTTCATTAATTCTTTTACACTAGGAATTGCACTTTCCTCATTTAAATATTTGGATTCCAATATAGTGGGAATTCCTCTTTCATCATTTAAAATTTATCTATGCAAAAAGATAAATTTAACTAAATTTTCTCTTAAAAATTTAAATAAAAATCTTCATTAATTCCTTTACACTAGGAATTACACTTTTCTCATTTAAATATTTGGATTCCAATATAGTGGGAATTCCTCTTTCATCATTTAAAATTTATCTATGCAAAAAGATAAATTTAACTAAAATCCTTCTTTAATTTTTAAATAAAATATGCATTATTTTAGCATCACAATTTTTCTCTTACTTCATTGGAGTACATGGATTTCCATTGTCATGGGGATTACTCTTTTAACATAAAAATGGATTACTAGAAATTCCTCTTTTTTGTTAATTAACTATTTATTCATAAACATAAAAATTAATTTTCCATGATTATAATGAGAATCATTCAATTTATCTAGGATGATTAATCCTGGAATATGGTAGGAAGTCCTCTTTTCATAATATAAATGAAAATGATTTATGTGTTTATTTTTCAAAAATTTTACCATAGCTTCACTGCTATTACTGATAGTTCTCAATAAATTTGAAAGAATACAGTTTAGTATTTTTCATGTGATTAGAATAACCACTAATTAGATAATTATTTAACTATGGATTGATTCTTAATTTTATCATAAATTAAATAGCATAAAAGTATTAAAAAGCTATTATTTTGGACTCCAATTAGACAAGCATAGAAATCACTTTTAGATTAGAGAAATGCTTCATGAGAAGCTTCATTCGAATTGAGAATAGGTCATAGGAATGACCATTCTTTGGGGGAGAGAGAGAAATGCTTAAAACCCATTATAAATTAAGCATAAATGAAAATTTATGTGTTTCTTCATTACAATACATTAAAGAACTTCAATAGTATTCAAAAGCCATTCAAATTAATGCTTCTCAAGCTTGAGAGGGATTGAGAAGAGAAACATTTGGAGATTTAAGAAAAAGAAGACAATAATCCACACTTTACCTCCTAAATTACTTGATTCTTTGATCACAGTAGAGGCTCCCAACCAATCAATTGGTTTGGTATGTTGTTGGAGTCTCCAAGGAAGATTGAAGAGAGAGAGAGAAGCTCCAATCTCTTCAATTTGTAGAGGGTTTTTAGAGGATAATAGAAAATAAGCTTAACTTAGAGTAATACTGACATAGTTTAGTTCACCGATGAGAATACAAAGGAATGAAGGTCTATTTATAGGTGAGGGAGACCACTAACTGAGTCGAACTGAGTTCTAGAATTTTCCAGCTCCAGTTTGGCTCCCTTTTTTATTTGGTTTGATCCAGGAGAGAGGAGAGAGGAGAGATAAAAATATCCTATTATTTTATTTGGTTTGATCCAGGAGAGAGAGGAGAGAGGAGAGATAAAAATATCCTATTATTTTTATTTGGTTTGATCTAGGAGAGAGGAGAGATAAAAATATCCTATTATTTTTGAGTTAAAAACTCATTCACACATGTGAAATAGGTGCCTCCTTGAAGGGCCCCCTTTTCCTTACCCATGTGTCAAAAATGAATGATTACTCCAAAATATCTCATTTTTTTATTAATACTTCATAATTTTTAACTAATAAACCTAGTACTTAGTCAACTCTTCATCTTATGTGGGCATTTACTCTTTTTTGGGTATTTTCTTTTATTCTTTGGATTTATCTTTTTCCAACACTTGGATTAATCTTATTGGTCCATAGGAACCTTAATTGGACCATAATTAAAAAGAATAAAAAATCTTGACCCTTAGGCTAAGGTCTTCTAAATCAATTTTTATTAATTCCAATTGCACCTTGGAAAATCTATTTTGATTTTCTATTTCAGGGAAACATTTTTTTTAATATTTGTAGAATTTATTTATCCAAAAATATCCCAATATTGATTTACCACTCTCTAGAATTTTTTATCTCACTAGGCAAAACAAGGAAAAATAATATTTTCTTGTATTTAGAAACATAGAATGATTACAAGGGATTGAAGTAGAGGCTTAATCAATATTCAGCCCAAGGAGGAATCTTACAGTTTCCTAGGATAAAATTGTGGAGCCTCGAAGCAAGGCTTCTTCTTTGCAAATGTGTGGGAGAGGTAGGAGCTTACTCTTGCATAGGTGGTATGTCCATGAAGTTCAGGCTCTCTTGTCTCGAGATCAGGAGTTCCTTGTCCTTTGTTGGGGTGGTCTTCGCGTTTGTTGGTACTGTCAAAGACAAGCACCGTTTGACTCCATGCAGTATTAACCAATGGGTCCGACCTTATAAGCGAGGGAGCTTCATGAGAGTTTACTTTGTCGAAAATAGGGTTATTTCGCATCAATCTACCCATCATAGGTGCATGGAAATGTGAAACTTTTGAACCCCTCTGTGAAGAGATTTTTTTGGGAAAAAAATGGAATGATCGTACGCTTTCAAAATGAGAAGGGACCGAGCATACGCTTCTCAGGGAGAAAGATGGTACAGACGTTCGCTTTCGGGAGGGCACGGGCATGCGCTTTTGAAATAAAAGAAGGAACGGGTGTTCGCTTTCGGGAGGGCACGGGCATGCGCTTTTGAAATAAAAGAAGGAACGGGTGTTCGCTCAAGAGCAGGAAGGAACATGCGTTCCAAGTTGGGTCCAGAGTGGAACGAGTGTGGTGAAGATGCCACGAACGTTCGCTTCCAAAAGCCGAATGGAGCGTACGTTTGCTCTTAACTAAAGAAAGGAATGAGCGTTCGCTTTCAAAATTAGGAGACAAAGGGAATGGCACGGGCGTGGCACTTGCAGTTGAGCTTTAGAATGGGCGTATGCCTTAAGATGAGAAGGGAACGGTTGTGGCATGTTCGGAATGGGCGTGGCACTTCCGGAACGGCCATGGCATTATCAAATCTGGGAATTTTTTAAGATTTTCCTAGGGATTTAAGGTTACAGATCTGACAGCCCCCAGAATATTCTCTAACAAGTTAGTTACACTCACTCCATTGAATGTAGTTAAATTTTTAAAAAAAATCTAAAAGAGGACTTCCTACCATATTCTAGGATTGGACATCCTATGCAAAAAGAATGATTTTCATCATATTCATGGGAAATAAATTTTTTATATTTATGCATAAATATTTAATTAAAAGGAAAGAGGAATTTTTGGTAAATTCATTTTTATGCAAAAAGAGGAATTCCCATGATATTTGAGCTTCAAGTAATTAAATGGTAAAAGAGGAATTTTTGGCATAATTCAAATTATGAGTATTTATCAAAAGTGGGATTTTGAGTATTATTATTTTTATTAGAAAATATGGGTAAAATTAATTTTTTATAAATCTCATGAATCTTTTATTAAAAAAGAAGAATATTGAATATATCTTACTTGAGAAATTTGAGAAAGAATGTGAAAATATCCATCCAGAAAACTTGGATAATTCTTATTCAGAAAAAGGAAATCTGGAATCCCTGGGAGGATCGAGGATCCAATGAGTAAACGGAAGTTTAGATTTAATTCTCATTAATGAAGCTTAGGGAATGAAAATACAATATGTAAATGCTCTTTCTGAGTTTTTACTATTAAATTTTGATAAGGTTTATTTTTCCTTTTTAAACCTTCAACAACACTGTGATACGTAGATTCAATGGGATCGAGAAAAAGTACCTTTAACTAGGCCAGCAATTGGCAGAAACTTAGAAAACTCCTATCAGTATCGAAAGTAGAAAACGGTACTAAAATTGGATGTGACAAGATGTGATGTGGATCTGAATGAATGTAAATGAATGTGGATCTGAATGAATGTAAATGAATGTGATGGGATGTAAATGGATGCGATGTGATTAGATGAGATGTGAATGTGATAAGAGGAGATGTAAATGTGATGTGATAAGATATGAATGTGATGTGATGAGATGTGAATGTGATGTGATAAGATGTGAGTGGATGTGAATGAGATGTGATGTGATGTAAATGGATGTGGATGTGAATGTGAGGAGATGTGGATGAGATGTAAATGGATGTGGATGTGAATGTGAGGAGATGTGAATGAGATGTGATGTGATAGATGTGCATGTGAATGAATGGATGGATGTGGATAGATCTGAATGTAAATGAATGGATGAATGTGAATGTGATGTGATGTAAATGGATGTGGATGTGAATGTGAGGAGATGTGGATGAGATGTAAATGGATGTGGATGTGAATGTGAGGAGATGTGGATGAGATGTGATGTGATAGATGTGCATGTGAATGAATGGATGTATGTGGATAGATGTGAATGTAAATGTATGGATGGAATAAATGTGATGTGATATGGATAGATGTGGATGGAATGTATGTGATGTGATGTGGATGCAATGAATGTGATGGATGTGAATGGGTGTGATGGGATGTGAATGGGTGCGATGAGATGTGAATGGGTGTGATGGATGTGAATGGGTGCGATGAGATGTGCATGGGTGTGATGGATATGTGATGAGATGTGAATGGGTATGATGGAGATGTGAATGGATGTGATGAGATGTGAGTGCATGTGATGAGATGTGAATGGATGTGAATGTGATGTGAATGGATGCGATGAGATGTGAATGGATGTGAATGTGATGTGATGATATCTGAATGGATGTGGTGAGATGCGGTGAGGTGTGAATGTGACGTAATGAGATGGGAATGGATGTGATGTGATGTGAATGGATGTGATGAGGATCTCGGTAGATGTGAATGGATGTGATGTGACATGAATGTGATACGATGAGATGTAAATGGATGTGAATGTGATGTGATGAGATGTGATGAGATGTGAATGGATGTGATGTGATGTGATGTGAATGGATGAGATGTGATGTGGATGGATGTGATGTGATGAGATGTGTATCTGAATTAATATAAATGGATGTGATGTAATGTGAATAGATGGATGAGATATAAGATGGATGAATGTGATGAGATGTGGACTTGGATAGATGTGAATGGAGATACTATAGTTTCTTTAAAAGATTGTTTTAAAGATAGCTGAATCTGTGAAACATACAATTTCATATTGGGTGTGTAAGTGGTGTGACTACGGCTAGGGGGCGTGGGAACTCTTTTCCCCTGGTACTCGGGGTAGAACATAACCAAATTCCTAAATGGATCCTATCACTGCAGTGGTTGGGCAGTTGGACTGATGGATCCCTAAAATGAGACTTAATTCTGTTAAGTTACGATAGTTGAAGTAAATCTCGGATAACCCTTGTTCTATGGAAAAGAATCAACGGCTGTACCTCTTGATGAGGAAAAAAACGTTGGACTCTATGATCCAAGTGCAAGTCTCTTCCTTGATTTGACCATGAGACTTACTGGTTCGGTCGGATCAGTTTAGTTAGTGATGACCTTGACTACGTTAGAATAAAATATCCTGAAGGAATCGCCTATGTCTGCTGGGTGAGGGAAGCTTTTTCGAGTTCCGTTTTGGAAGAACCGAGGGATTAGTCTCTTGTCCGGATATCCGTGGGCAAGGCCTTGAGTGAGAGGCTCTGCCCTGCGCAAGAAGTGCTACTTCCACTGCTAGCACCCCAGAATTCGTTGAGCGAAGGGGGCAGAGATCTTTCATGAAGGATTGGATGGAAGGACGCCTCAGGGAAGTCATGCATAGAACTATGGAGCCTGACAACTCTAATGAATCTGAGGAAGAAGAATTTCGTATACCCCATAAGGTAACTGGGACCCTAGAGTTCGAGTGAATAATCTCTAATATTACTTCGAAGAAGGCGATGAATTCAATGCAACCTTGCCAATTACCTTCGATGGTCTTCAAGTTATAGCAATCTTGGATGGGGGAGCGGGAGTGAGCATTGTTACTAAACAATGCTAGGAAAAATGGGGAGCACCCGCCTTGGATGAAACCACATTGTTGGTTAAACTTGCTGATGGAGCCATAGCTAGACCCATTGGTCCAATGAGGGATCTTAAGATTAAGATCCTGGGAACTACTTACCGTCACACCTTTGTGGTGATGAATTTTAGATGCCAGCTAGTCTCTTATGATTGCATCCTTGGCAGAACATTCATGAAAGAATCTAAAATGATTCATGAATGGGATACCGACCACATATACATTCGGAGAAAAGATCTATTCAAGATCAATCTATGCACATGGAAGGTACACCCTATGAGCGGAAGATGATTCGCAGAGGACTCTGCCACAACAATGTGATCCACTGTAGTCCATCTGTGTCAAACATGCCATAAGACACTTGAAGATGAAAAGGAGAGTGAGGGATGTGCACCTCTCCTAGAGCCAAAAGACTCTGAGAACTGGATGCATATCCTTGCTACCTTGGACATTTTATCTAGAGACATTGGCACAAGGTTTGCTGCAACAACAGATAGGAAAGAGATTACATCCCTATACATGCTGAGTTCAGCATACCCACCC
The DNA here is from genome assembly GCF_041138505.1 of Cibotium barometz. NCBI lineage: Eukaryota > Viridiplantae > Streptophyta > Polypodiopsida > Cyatheales > Cibotiaceae > Cibotium > Cibotium barometz. The sequence continues at coordinate 40,273,186 of NC_141065.1, forward strand.
AACGTCGCCACCTAATAACTTGAACAAGTTATTAGAACAAAGTCGTCAAGTGGTGCGCGCTCCCATAGAACTCACATGCCTGAGGGATTCCCTAGGCTAGAACGATACGTCTTCCCAGATAATTCAGATACTCACTGGCTCAAGTATGTTAGGGCGATGGAATCACATGAATACTTCAATGAAATGTGGCAAAAAGAGTTTGCTAATAGCTCCCTTTTAATCCACACGACCATCCCATAGCTAGCAGAGCCCGTCGAGCCTAAACCAGAATCAAAGAAGATTTTCCACTCACAGTGTGCAAAGCATGCAACAAAAAGTTGGCTGAAAAAGAAGCTAAAAGGCTAGCTGATGAAGAAAGTGCTAAAGTCGAAGAGACTAGATAGGTGCCTAAACATTTCAAGACCTTTCAGATGGCTGACCGATTTGTCTAATATGATTCGGCTCAAAGGTTTGACAGTGGGCAACCAAGGACCTCTTATGATGGTCTAGCTAAGGTCAAGGAGATAAATTTGGCAAGCTCGAGTGAGGACCCGAGGCCGGTATATATTGGAGAAAACCTCTCTACAGAAGAAGTGACCGAGCTTATCACTCTACTTACGTAATTCCAAGATTGTTTCTCTTGGAAGTACATGGACATGAAAGGTGTACCTCCAGAAGTAGTCCAACACACCATTCCAATGGTTGTTGGAGCTAGGCCGGTCAAACAACGGGCTTATTCGATGAACCCAAAATACTCCAAGATGGTCCATGAAGAAATCGACAGACTCATTGATGCCAGATCCTTCTACGAGATCGAGCATACGGAATGGGTATCACCAATTGTGCCCAAGAAGAATGGAAAAGTCAGAGTGTGCGTCAACCTTAAAAAAGTCAATGCCACGACCATCAGGGATCATTATCCCTTCCCTTTAATAGAACACGTGCTAGAACGAGTGGCAGGAAAGGAAGCCTACAGCTTCCTTGATGGGTTCTCTATGTACAATTAGGTACTGATCAATCCCAAAGACCAGCACGCACAAAACAACCTTTGCCACTAGATGGAGCACATATGCATACCGTGTTATGCCCTTTGGACTGACCAACGCCCCTAGTACCTTCCAACATCTCATGTGCATGGCTTACAAGGAATATCTTCGGAAATTCCTTGAGGTCTTCATGGATGACCTTTGTGTCAATTCCTCCTGGAAGGAGAATCTTGCATGTTTGCGTAAAGTGCTATAAAGGTGCAGGCTATATCGCATCTCGTTGAACCCACTAAAATGCAAATTTTGGATTTGACATGGAGTAATCCTGGGGGGACACATTATCTTCAGGCAAGGAATCTCTACTGATGACAGCAAAGTGCAACTCATCCTAGAGCTTCCCCCACCCACTAACTTCAAAGTTGTCCAGCACTTCATGGGGCACGTCAGCTACTATCGGCGACTCATTTTTATGTACGTTGATATTGCTTGACCTCTTTAGGAACTCTTCACTGTCTTTGAGTGGACTGAAGAATGCCAAAGGGTTTACAATACACTCAAAAAATCCCTGGCAACAAGCGCTCCAATTCTCATATCCCCCAACTGGGACATCATTTTCCATGTCCACATCAATGTCTCAACTTTTGTTGTTGGCTGTGTGCTGGCCCCAACTGAGAGAACACAAGATGGATTTCCCCATCATCTTTGCCAGTCGTCGCCAACTCAATTAAGTAAAGAGAAATTACACTATGACTGAGAGAGAAGGGTTAGCCATGGTCTACACCATCAAGAAGTTTCGCCATTATCTTTTGGCAACTAAGTTTGTTTTCTTCGTAGACCATCAAGCTCTTCTATACCTAGTAAACAAGCCTTGTATGACAGGTAAAATCACCAGGTAGCTGCTTGTATTATTCAAGTTTGACTTCACTATCATGGTAAGAAAAGGCTCTTAGCATGTTCTAGCGGACTACATGTCAAGGATCCCTAACAGTGAACCACCAGTGGGAGTAAATGATGAATTACCAAATGTCGCCCCATTCCAACTATGCTTGATTCCTGAATGGGACGAGGAGGTGGCACACTTCTTAGCCAATACCTTACCTATAGATCCCCTCCTCAATAGAGATCGTGCCTGTCGTCTAATAAAATAGGCAGTCCCCTACCAACTCATTGCACGCCAACTTTATAAGCAAGGAAAAGATAAAATCCTACGACGCTGTGTCCTAGAAGACGAGTATGTCTTTCTCCTCAAACAAGCTCACTCTTCCTGTGCTAGGGGGCACTTTGCCAACAGATATCACTACTCGTAACGTCCTCTCACGGCTGGGTTATGGTGGCCCACTCTAATGGCTAACATAGCAGAATATGTCAAATGGTGCGATGAGTGCCAGCGTACATTCAAGATATGGGACATAGATTTCATTGGACCCATCAATCTGGCAACCAAATACACTCAATCTCAATACATAATAGCTGCTATGGATTATTGCACCAAGTTGGTAGAAGCTCGGGTAACCCACAAGGCTGACGTAAGATCGACTGCTAAATTTCTTTACGAATCAGTCAATCACACGCTTTGGCTACCCGCTGGAGCTCGTCAATGACAATGGGACACATTTCATTAATGAGGTAATCCAATTCCTCTTGCAAGAGTTCCTTGTCACTCACAAGAAGTCCTCCCCCTATTACCCACAAGCAAATGGCCAAGCGGAAAGCATGAACAAAATCTTGTGTGCCATTCTGACTAAAACAGTGGAGGTCAACCACAATGATTGGGACCAAAAGTTTTCGGCTACACTTTGGGTATAGAACTTCTTACAAGGCAGCAACCAATGCTACCCCTTTCAATTTAACTTATGGTACTGAAGCGGTCATGCTCATGGAGTTCCTAGTCCCTAGCTTACGTGTCACAGTACAAGAAAAACTCACTGGAAATGTCTTAGGCTGTCGCCTATTCAAATTTGAAAAGCTCGACGAAACACGCCTTTTAGGAATATACAGTATGATTGTTAAGAAGCTAAGGCGCAAACAATGGTTTGACGAGACCAACTTAAGGATAAACAATGAACGAGGGCAATATGGTCCTCTTATTCAATACCAAGACACATCAAAAGAAGCTTAAGCTCAAAGGCTTAGGACCATTCCTAGTCACTAAAATAACACCACAAGGCGTAGTGCACGTCGAAACACTGGATGGTGTGGAAATGGTTGGTTGTTTCAATGGTAGCAAACTAAAACGCTACTACATTCCTCTCATGGAGGCCACCTTAAAAGCCATCCATGATATAAAAAAAACAACGTAAGAAAGTCCATGAGGATAGGAAACGAGCTGCACAAGAAGAAGCCAAAGCAAGGCAATCCAAGCTTTGGTAGAGAAATATTATGATCAATATGGCCCAAGTGGTCGACCTTGAAGAAGAAGATGGGAGGTGAAGCCCACCCCGACAAGCTCTGCCAAAAATTAGCTCTTGCAAATACAGGGGCTAGTTACAATTTGATGTCATATGAAACTTGGCATTCCCTTGGGGAACCCTCAATCAAAGAGACCCATGCCATCATTACAATTGTGGCATCATAGCATTTTCATCGCATAGGCATAGTCACGCTTTTGTTCCACATAGGAAATAATCCCTTGGAAGGGAAGCTCTACGTGATGCCTACAGGAACAATGCATGAAGAAATACTCCTTGGAAAGGGTTAGATGGGACATAACCAATGCAACATTGACTGGGAAGCATGGACAATGACCTTACAGCTGGCCTTCAGCCAAGTTACGTCCTCTCATGATAGATGAGGAGCCAGTCCCCATTGCCCCCCCATGCAAGTAACTTCCCACTTCACCACCCACCATCATTCCATCACCTCACCCCTATCAATCCATCCCCCCAAAAAAGAGGCCACTTCTCATTCCAACCACATCAATGCCTCTCACACCCTCCCCACCACCACACTCAGCAGCAACCCACTCTCACATTGCCACCTGATAAGTTGCTGTCTCACCAACCCACACTAACTAAACTAACATTACTAACAAAACTCCACAGGGTTTGATATCTTGCCATTGGGTACCTAAAAAGCTTCTTGCATCACAAGGTTATTATGAGGGGGGTGAATCTATATTATGGATCCCCCAACGATCCAACCCTCCCCTTCATCCATAGGCACCCAAATCTCCTCGTCCCCTAAATCAGCAACAAATTCGACAACCACAAGCCTACACGGTATAGGAAAAATACCGGCCTAAACGCTTCCCATGGAACTCCAATCCTCAACCAAACCCTCAACTGTACCCAAAACAAACTCCCCAATGAATCCCCAAACCTCTCCTACAAGCTCAACACTTCTACGAGAGCAATCATCATATTTGGATCCCCAAATCTCCCCAACCTCAACTTCCACCCCATGTCACTCAGCAGTCCCCTACCCTTCAATGGAAATCCAAGGCAACATCCGCTATAAAGACTGCTCAAGAAAAAGGAAAGCAAAAGCTTCGTAGTAGTGACACTATAACCCCCATGCTACCACTGACAAAGCTAATTACTGATATACCTTCAACGTCAGAAACCCCCCACCTATCATTGTGAGGCTGCAACAAAAGAGTACTACAATGACATCGTCAACTCCTTCAGCCTCAGGTATTTCCTTACCAACCACCTCAGAATCCCTCAAGGAAGTGATACTCACGACCTCACTATCAAACCAATTGGAATCGACTCCTTATCTTGGCGAATTGGATATGCAGTTAGTACAAAACCTGCAATGGGGTGCTAGCAGCATAGCCTTTGGGTACAAAACCTGCTTTAGAGTGCCCAAAAAAAATGTCACGAGTGTTCCGAATTTGCCACAGCTATACTCTTTATAGGTTTTGAAATGCCATGGGCATTCCAAGTTTTCCCCGACCATTCCAACCTACCCAGTGCAATGCCCCAGCTCGACGAGCCCCTTTCACGCCACAGTTTCACTTACCTCCTCACCAAGCTCCCCATTTCAAGCATCATCCTCATCCCCCACTTCTTTTTTCAAGGCCTTCTTTCTTTCCACCACCCCCATGATTTCTATGAGCTCCCCCAACACCCTCTCCAAGCTACTTTGACAGGTTGGTGCCAGTTGCTCCACTTTGGCTTCCCTTCCAACCCTACCAAGATCATCGATCTCTCCGTCCCAAAAGGTCTATGCCCCTATCCATACCCCTCCCAAATCTCTAATGGGGCTATACACTATTTACAGGATGTCGAGTGGCACGTGGTGAGTAGCGCTTCTCTCTCCCTTTGGGTGAATGCTCTTCCCCCCCATACTCCAAAGGCCTACTTATTCTCTACCATAGGTGTTATGAGCAGCTACAAGTCATGGCTGCAACTAGCATTTGCCAGCTCGACGATACCCATGTCGCATTCCCGCTGGAGTTCACCTCCAAAGAAGCTGCTTCCGGCACATGGCCCCGCAAATGCCATTGATGTAGGCTCGGCCCTCGATGACCACAGTGGCAGAGATGATAGCCATGGCACCCTCCCACCACACCTCCATCACCCACACCCCCATCACCCCCTTTTTTATCTCACAACTTAGAATGCACACTACATTCTGCGACATCCTCTCCACTTCCACTAAACCCCCACCCATCTTCGATGCAATCCTTGCCCCACATGGGAACCTCAACATCAACAACCCCTCCAACCCCATCATCGACACAACAACCCTCCACCCAGAACCTCGAAGAAGAAGAGATTCTACCGCTGCCATCACTGGAGCGTGAGGAGGTCGACCCTCCGCTCAATCCTCTCAACTGGCGGGTCCCCCTCAACCGTACGGAGTTCGAGCAGGCAATTTCCATCCTACTCGGTTGAAAACTCCTGGAAAATCCTATTACCCAAATCACAGACCGCATGGAAATCTATTTCCTGCGTCCTTACCTCGATATAAAGCATCACCAGTGGCGACGAGACCATCCCCCAAGGACATGAGGATACCATCACGTTCAAACTCATGGGCGAGCAGCCGGCCTAGAGGCGACCCTTCCTTCCAAGCCTTTCACGTAGGAGACTTACTACAACGCACCTCGTGCACTCTGCATCATCAGTTCAGATTACCTCTCGATATACAAAGATAGTGGGTGTGGAATGTCTTCCACGAGGAGCAAAAACAGAACCCCAAGCTGAAATTCAACTTTTCTTGGTTCGCCCCTTCGTCGTCAACACAATACCCTTGTTCTGAAGCAACTATGATCCGGCAATTTCAACTTCATCTGCCGCCTACAACCAAGTCCCTGACCCAGCCATGATCACAACAATTCGCTTCTTCAACTTGATCATCACGCTGCTGGAGTCTTTTGCAGATTGGGACCACTACTTTGAAGACGTGCAGGGTTGGCCTTCAGCATCAACAAAGGGCCCACCACCCTCAAGCAGATATTTGGCTACTATGAGCACATCATGTGGATGCCTACCTGCCGCATGCAGACATTTGAAGATATGATGGAGACCACCTTTTGGAAAAGCTACAAGGTCTTCCATCGAGTCCCCCCTTGCTCCAACCTCATGCCGAGACTTCATCCAAACTTATTCGATCTACTACAGATAGATCCGGCCAGCTTCGCAGACGGACTTGCATTAACGGACTTGCATTAGGGAGGGGGATATGTTAACCACTCCAATTAACATTACCTTTTTTGTGGATACACTTTGTAACCTCACAATGCACTTATTGTTGTATAAGAGACATGGGATGACCAAGCTTATGGCTTGTGTAACGCCAGTCATGAGGAATAGTTGTATACAGACCTAGAGAAAGTAGGAAGACTAGTTTTGGGCCCCCAATTGTAAATGGGTGGTCGGACATTTGTAACTATGAGCTCTTGTATATAAGTCATTTTATGGAATATGAAAAGGGACAATCCCATTTGTCTCATTTGAGCTTGCCTCTCTCTCTCTCTCTCATTTGAGCTTATGGATGCATGTTAGCTTGTGTTCTTGCTTGCTTGCATGTTTGATTGTCGGTGCATGTAATTAGGGATGGTAATGTTCTGCTTTCTCATCTTCTCTACTCTCTCTTTGTTTGTTATCTACCATGTCCCTTTTGCATGCTAGTTGCATGAGGTGAAGGTTGAGCTCTCCATAGCTCTCTTCCTTCTTGCTCTCTACCTAGCCATTGGATCTCTTCTTGGGTGACACAAGAAGAGGTGCAGTGAGCCCCTAGCGGCTTCACATCAAGGAGTTAACCCTCTTCAGGTTGGCTAAGTGTAACTCTCCGGACTTGACCCTTGCATGCTTCTCTCTTCTCTTCTCTTTCTCTCTTGTATATGAAAGGTAGCATGTTATCCTTAACAAGGGCAGATCAACACACTCATTGAGACCATTGCTCAAGCAGAACATAGAGTGGTAAGCCTACAAACAAAAAGAGAGCAAATGAACAAATCGCATGTTGAGAAACTGAAGGTCCTCAATGAGGTGATCATTGTGAAGTCCCTAGAGATAAATCAAATGCTAGCTACAATCAACTGGTGCTTGAGCATCTACACCAGCAATTAACTACGAGAAATAGCTTGGTAGAGGAGCGGTAAAGGCTACTTGAAGAGGCTAATGTTCAAGCCACAGCTTCTAGGATTGCAGCAGAAGAAGAAACATGAAGATATGCAAAGCTGGCTTGCTGCTCAAGATGTGTGAGAAACAGCCATCTCCACATTACTCACCACCAAAGACTCTAGGATATAGGATCTGGAATGCCAACTAGCCCTCCAACAAAGATCTCAATGAGCTAAACAACCAAATGAATTATGCCAACTCATCGAACATGCCTCGGAGATAGGTTCATTGTGCCAGTAGCTCCTCGAGCCCCTCCTCAAATAACATTTTTTTATCTACACTAATTCTCTCTCTTCTTTAATATGAAATTAACTTAACTAAAGACCTCAATCTAGGAGATCTAACCCTAATTCATCAAAATGCAAAAAGGGTGTAGACCTAACCATAGTAATGGGAATCCTATGGGGGGATATAGTTCTAACTGACCCAGCCTGATATTTTCTTTTTCTCTTTACATCCCATAGTACTAAACCTTCGTAGTTGGTGTCGGGTGCTTCGAAACTCGGAAATCCTGGATGACAGTGTCAATAAACTCCACCTAATTCTCCCAAATGATATTCCAATGACACCGGCCAACTACGAGGTTGTTACACAAAGTTACCAATGGGTTATTAGCCATGGTTGGACTGAAGTTTATAATACCCATTCAGCATCTAAACCTCTCAGAATCCACATTATATCATCCTTTTGGTATTACAAAACTTTATCAAAATATCCATAAGAATCTAAAAGCTATGCTGACTAATGTGGTTTTTAATTTTGATAGAAAGCATATAGAATATCTTGATATAACCACAACAGATATACTTGACCTCCAAGAATTTATGAAAACTAACAAGCCTAGCTTACCACCCCCAAGTTTAGGAGAGGGTAAAGAAGAAACACCAGGAACTTCCACTTCTTTTACTTATCCAGTGTTCTCTTCCATCGTAAGATATTAAATCCCTTTCCTAATGTAACTCCTACTAACAAAACTGAGGCCGATTGTGTATTCTCTTGCTTCCCTTCTATCTCCATTGATTTTCCCACTAACACTCTAGCCCCAAGGAGATGCTGGCCCCAACTCTATCTCCACCTCGGCCGATCAATGAGGTACGTAATCATCAACCTCAAGATGAGATCCAAGATTTTAATGATGTACATGTCATTGAATCTTTGTTAGCAAAAGAATACAAGGGCTTCATCGTCGCAGGCAACCCACTCTTAAAGCCTAAGCTCATGTTCAAGGTGCTAATGCAAATCACACCATTTGAGCCTACCAGAAGGATCTTACCAGATGCATACTCGAACATGGAATCACAGAGGCAGCCTTACATTCCATACCCTCTCCGAGCCCCAATGCCCAAATTAGAAGAGCTTTTACCGATGGGAGGAGAAGGGACATTGTGGGAGGAGGTGGCTCATCACACCAAGCTGGCCAATCCGCATTTGGCTGATCTGTTGGAAATAAGAATTGTCACATTCATGATCGGCTATTGTTTCTGCAAATGGTGCAAACAAGGGGAGGCTATATAGCAATCCACACAGATGATACAAACCCTCGATTGGTGGATTTTGGCATATAGCCAAAATGGCACAAGGAGTATCTTACAATACCAGAATACATTTATCAGTACCAGTGCTCCCACCACCAACACAACGAGTGGATCCCTTATTCATGCCACTCAAAAGGAACCTAACTCCACTCCAATTCCACGAGGCAAAGAAACGAGATTCTCATGTCTGCTACAACTTCCCACACTTCTCACCATCTACATTCCAAGATATAACAAGTCAAGGACAGCAATTGCTCACATGGATACAAACATGGCGTATAATTCTAGACCCAGACATAGTAGCCGCCGTGAGATTCATGAATTTGATTGTAGTTCTCATCGATCAACCAAAGGAAATACATGATGGATTTGAGTCAGAGCAGCTTTGCTTTGACATGAACAAAGGCCCAACTGAAACAGGCATGATGCTTTACTATCATTGCCTAAGGTGTCTTCCAACATACATGCATGTCACGTTCAAAGACATGGTCGACACTGGGTTGTTCTGGACATCCCACGCAGCATTTTGAAGAACCCTTAAAAAGCTTCAATCACGCTAGAACTTCTATAGACACGATTTTGGTGACCAGATCTTAGGTAAAGGTTCTGAGGACAGAAGCTACATCAAGTAGGGGGGATGCGAATCCCATTTTGGATTAACAAAGATGCTCCTCCGACTAAGGACATTAATAAGTGTCATGTAAAGGCATTATAAAAGTTGTACATTTTGAGATATTGGCCACCCAAGGTCTTAGTTAGTAAGTTTTGGGTGCCCAAGTATAAATAAGGGCCAATTGTATAAAGGAAAATTCTCATAATGAAATGACACAATCTCCCTTTGTGCTATGAGAGCTCTTTCTTTGGAGAGAGAGAGAGAGAGAGTGAGAGAGTGTTCTCTAGTGCATGTTCCTCTTCTATGCATGTGTATGTGTGAGAGAGTGAGAGTGAGAGAGTGTTCTCTAGTGCATGTTCCTCTTCTATGCATGTGTATATGTGGGAGAGTGAGAGGCAGATTTCCTTGCATTGTGGTGCGAGCGACTCCGCCGGTGACAACGTGGAGGTGGATATCGGAGGAGTGGAGCTTCCAAAGTGAGCTTGGGGAGCCTCAAGGAATGTGAGCTCGAAGCATTGGTAAGTACCCAATGATTGTTGTGTCTATTTCTTCTCCCCAATTGCGATTGTGTGGAGTTCCCTCTTGGGAGGTGTGGTAGCCCATAACAAAGGCAAAGCCATTTTAGCCAATGCCTCCTAGAATATGAATTTTGCTAGCGAATGTCGATGCCAACCAATATCTTAAAAATCCCTCCTATATCCCTAGCCCAATTCCTCTAGCCCTCTTTTCTAATCTTGAGAAGGATAAACTCGCCTTTAATCTGCTTAAGTTTGTGTGAAGCCATGAATCAATCATCCTTATCTCCTTAGTCTCCTCTACCATATTTAAATCTACCCCTACACACCAGTGCTTAGCGACAAGCAATGACTGTTTGAAAGGAACCCACAATTTGACTCTATCAGTTGCTTTTGGAAGCATAAAATGTTGAGGAACGCCACTTTGGAGCCTCCAATCATCATGATAATCCATTGTGCCCTCCCTAGAACCAAGATGCCTCTATCCTCACTTGTTAAACAAAACAATGGAGGTGGAAACTCCTCCCTAGGCCCTTGGGGTGCCAAGTGGACCAAAATGTCTGACTTTTACTAGCAAGGATCTTCCCACAACAATGGGTATTACCCGCCAAGAGATGGTGCTCGTCTAGCATCAAAATATCCACCTACCCACCTGTTAGACATCTATGAATTTCTTGTTTGAGTCTCCCTTAAAAGCAAAGGAAATGAGGCCCACCCATGCCATGCACATTTTATGAAATGACTTTCCTAGGAGCTTGTGGGAGGGGGAGGAACCTCTCCCATGGTAACATGATGCGCCTTCACAAGAGGCTTAGGTCAGGACTAATCCTTATCTAGCTACCCACAAAGCCTTTGACAATATATCCATAATCCTCCTCTGAACAAGAATCTTGTTAGCTACTGTTGTAGTGTTACAATGCTTCAAAAAAAGATTTAAAGGTAGGTGGGGGGATTTGGGAATACATGTGTATGTAGATGAGTAGGGGTATCTTCAAATTTTCTCCTACCCCTTCAACCATCTGGAACCAAGCAAGGGGCCAAAGCTTCAATAGAAAATCAATGAGCTCAAGATTACATAGACAATAAGAATGCTTAATGGGCTGGTCTTGTGCAAGCTAGTGGGCACTCTTGGGTTTCTAGGAAGCAAGAGCCAAATTACATATAATGGGAACAAGAAGGTCACTACCTTGCTAAGGGACAATGGTCCCTAGGAAGGATTGTAAATCAAATGAGCTTGGATGGGCACCTTACCAACTCTAAGCAAGGCTACCAAGAACTGCCTAAATAAAGCATAGTCAAAGCTCCCACCTACAAAGAGTAGTCCAAGCTCAAAATAGGCTCTAAGATACTAGAGATGGGAGAAGAGAAAATCCCCAAGGGGGGGGGGGGGGGGGGGTTTCCTTCGAGACTTTTTCAATAGTCCATGTAAAGTGGCTCATGAAGAAGTCCATGATAAGGGCTCACCTCAACTCCAGGGATGCCGAGGGTATTAATGGAGGGGAAGTAAGAGGAGCTATATACGCAAAGATAATTGGGCTATAAGGGGGGCTAGTATATTGGGTACCAATGATGGGAGTGGCTTCAAGGGGGAGATACAAAGTGGCAACAAGGAGGGAGGGAGGAGAGGAGGAGGTTGTGGGTGTGGAGGAGGTCGGGTCAAGGGAGGTGAGGGTGTGGAGGGGGAAAACAGGATATCTATCAAGGAAAGGAGGTAAAAGGGATATTTCTGAGAGAAAGATTCTCCATCATGGATATTTTCCCAAGGTTTTAGGATTCCTATAAGATGTCAAACATATTCGTAGGGAAACCCAATGCTAGGCTAAGCCCTTGGTATGATGCCTTGGGTGTGTTAAAGGCAAATGTTGTGTTGCTCCCTCCCTCTGCTTATGTGGGAGAACTTGTTGCCACTTCAAAGGTGTTGTTGGCTCTTCTGATGGCCCTATTGGTGATGAATATGCAGGGGCCACGTGCTAAGGCTAAGGGTCTACCTTGCTACTACTAGAAGGCGGCCGAGGGTACCATCATGGTAGGCTTGTGCTAGGTGGCCCATCTACCAACACATGAAGCATCGACCATGTGATCTTGATTACTCCACTCACTGGCTATAAACCTAGGCATCTCCCATGGTGAGTAGTGAAGTGTCCTTTAGAAGCACATCCAAATCCAAAATTACGACACGCATCAAGGGGAGTCCAGCAACTTTTTCCCCAACAAAGGTCACCGTCGAATCACTATCTCAAACAATTGCCCCATGGACTAGAGAAAGGTTATATACTCAATATTAGATGCGTTAGGCTATTCTTCTAGGATTTCTATTTGTGGAGATATCATCGATACGACCACTACTCCTAGTATTCATTGCATTCCTTGCAACGTTCGTGTGGATACAGTTCATGTATTTGAGCAATCAGGGATGGTGCTGAGAATAGTGATGATTTCATTGAGGTGAGACATTGTAGTAGGATTATTCATATTATTCATATCCATAGTAGATCATATGACATAGTTCTTTTGAGATTTGCATTTGATCTAGACATCTCCTTAGATCCTATAATGTTGGGGATAGATTTGTCATGGGATGTAGGTCTGATGGAGATAGACCATGTTTATGAGGATGACCTTGGAGAGCTTAGGTATGCCATAGATGATGATTTAGGAGATGATACCATTTATCTTTCATGTGGAGATACCTGTTCTATGTTCAGTGATGACTATGATGATACCTCTTCTATCTTTCATGTGGAGATACCTCTTCTATGTTCAGTGATGACTATGATGATGCTGATAATCATATTGTTATCATGGATCATCATACACACATAGAGGGTTTTGCACATGAGGAGATGGTGCATGGTTTGGCTCATGCTCATATACATATTGATGTAATGGATCATGCATTTGACTTTCCAAGTAATGCTACATGGGATGATGGCATTAGTTTACTCGTACCCTCGCATATGATGCGAACCTTGAGATATGTTCTTTTGGCTCCTACGAGTGTCAACATGATCCTATTTTTTTGGAGCTAGGATATTTACTTTTGGATGTAGTATATATCATTTGGGATTTATGGTATTTGATTGTGGCACATTATGTGGATTTACATGCATCGCATCCAGATTTTCACCCGAGCAGTTATTTGGGCCATGGATTTGATGGTATTTCTAGTGGCCATTTTACCTTAGACGAGGGGCTTGGATACTTCTTTCTCAATGTAGGTGGTCACAAATTTTGTCCACTACACTTTGGATATCCATTTGACCCAAGCGGATATATAGTGAGTTACATAATCAACATGGGTAGCTATCCATTTGATCTTGGAGGATTGGCCAGCCGCATCACTGACATTGGCTTTCTACATTTTCCATTCAATCTAGGTGATTCAATAGACATTGATTTGGAGTCTACATTGCTAGGATTTACATTTCATCCATGTGGTTATTGCAGCTGTATGGATTACATCATCATCGAGGCGACTCTCATATCTTTTCCATTTGATCCTAGAGGAAACCTGACTAGCTTCATCATTGATGGGAGTCCTTTATCTTTTCTTTTTGACCCCGAGATTCATGTTTTGGTATTAGTTCTTTACAATGGTGGCACTAGGCCATGTATTGGGCTTCTTGTATATATCCTTTGCATTTGTCTTTTGAGCATGACCACCCTTCGATTTCGAGGATGAAATCATTTAGAAGGGGTTGATTTGTAATGAAATATATTTGGTATGCACATGCACATGGGGGATGGGGCTTAGGGACATTCACACATATACTTTTGAGGCTGGCTATTGTACCCTTTTATCATCTTTTGACATATGTCTATTACATCTTCTTGGAGCTTATGCCCAAATTTTCATGGCTGATTCATGGCAGTCTTTCAATGTTTAGGTGCTACTCCCTAGGATGAGTGGGGCATATGTTTACTCCATGCTAATGAGTGCAATCCCTAGGTCCCCTTCATTGCACAATTTCAAAAAATTATTAAACAATGGAATACCCTATTTGAGATACCAAATTAGAGCACCAAACCAAGGGGGGAAATGGATTTGATGATACACAAGGCTTTAGCAACATGCAACACCCTAATGATAGAGTTGAATCCATAATGGCTCAAAAAATCAACTATGATTAACACTAATCACATATTTAACAAAGGTAATTTTTTACTAACAAACCAAAGAATGATTTGCAGATTATAGCTCAAATACTCAACATGTACATCCTCCATATGATATGGCCATGGCTCAGAACTTTGTGAGATTTGATGAAAAAAGTGATGATTTTACCCTTTGGAATTTTGTCATCTCTTGCAGGATGCTTTTTGAGTGATTATGTCTCTTCCCCTTTAGATGTATGAAAGGCTCTTGACTTGATGTAGATGCTCCAAATAAAGTCTTCTTATAGTAGATGAGCCCAAACACTCATTATTTTGGAGCTTCGAAAAAAAGAGGGAAAAGTAGGTTTAATGATAATGATTGTCCTAGGATGCATAGATGATCAAGGGTTGATTATTTTGGAGCTTGGGAAAAGAGGGAAAAGGTGCAATGGCTAATTAGTGATACTAATGACTTTGCTAACTAGACTTGTCCTAGGATGCACGATGGTTTGCGGTGATACCAAATTGAATTTTGTTGCTAGAGAGGGTTAGAGTATGTTAACATTATGACATAATAAGAATGTAAGAAAATGATTAGAGGTAATGATAAAAACTATGACAGAATGACAAGATAAGAGATTTAGCAAAAAGATCACATGACATTACATTAGATAGGGGACTTTCATTTAGTCTTGAGTACACTATAACTGTGGCTCAAAACTTGATTAAGCCATCCCTTAATCTTGTCTAGATTTGAGGACCACCTTCCTTGAAGTGAGTACCCACTTGTTGGGGCCTCTTCCTCACCTAATTCTAGGTGCCTCCTTTTTGGGCACCCTTTAGGCTAGACATTCCACATTCTCCTTCACATTTGAGCCTCATGTTGGCATACAAGGCTGGATAAGAGTAGCACAGGGAGAGTTGACACCAAAAGAAGGAAGGGAGTCCTGGACAAAAATTAGGATGCACACATTATCATTAGGTGGGGGTTATTATATAGCCTTTAAAGTACATAAGATAAGGTTGTGAGCACCATGCAAAAATAAAAGGTCTACATCACACTAAAGATAAACTCTAGATAATACTAGGGTGTATTCACACACACTCACACACATGGGTGTGTTCACACGAAGGCTGAGAGCACCTAGAAACTAAAGTGCTTGGAGATGGATTGTTAGATTCGTGGAAAGTTCATGCTGAGGTCTCTTGAGAGTACTTGGAAGTTGAGTTACTAAATGAGTTAAAAACTCCGACATGGTGCAACACAATGTAAAACCAAAACTCTCTCATCTGAAAGATAACCATAGGTAAATGTATGCACTGAGTGTTAATATTTACCCCAAACTCTCTATGTATTTGTGTTTGATGAAAAATCGCTTCACCTCGAACTCTTTGTGCACACTGAGGCCCAAAAGGTTTATTGTTGCCCTGTTGCACCCACTCAAAGGAGGAGGAGTGATGTGTGTATGATTGAGGAGTGTAGGATGGTGGAGCCTATAGTAAACTAGAGACAAGCTAGAAGATGGTGGAGATCTAATGGAGGGATTTCTATGATAGGAGAGCTACTAGATGAGGATGCATGCATTATCATTAGGTTGGGGCTATTAAATAGCCTTAGAAGTACATAAAATAAAATTATGAGGACCATAGAAAAAAATAAAAGGTCTACAGTGCACTAAAGATAAAATCTAGATAATTCTAAGGTGTGTTCACACACTTACACACATGGATGTGTTCACACACTTACATGCATAGGTATTTTCACACACTCACACACATGGATGTGTGTGAGTGTGTGTGAACACATGGATGTGTTCACACACACCTACACACATAGGTGTGTTCACACACACATATATTTCCTAAGGGAATGTTCATACACATTACCACTAAACATATTCAACACCCCCTTTGGGCCTTTAAACCTTAGTCATATAACTAGTACAACTCTTACTTCATTTAAGGGGGGTCACATAGCACTCCCCCTACTCCTAACATTCATCACCATCACTTGTTGTTTTCAACATTATGACACACCCACTTGATTTTTTGTTTAAGAATTCCAAAGATCTACAAATGCCCTTACATATATCACAAACCCTACAATGGGTTTTGAAGCCATCACATAACACTGGCTTTCCTAGCTTTACATTGCTTAGAAATAAATCTCAGATAGATTGTGTGGTAACAATGTTTAGGTTATGGGATACTCTCACAACCCACTTAGTTTCCACTCTACCGACCAAGGTCCTTCATGTCCATTAGACTTAGATATCATGTTGCTTTGGGGAGCCTTTAGGAAGGAAAATCTCCCCATCGACTTTAGCCTTCATTGTTTTATTCTTTTTCTTCCTCCAATGAAATCATCTAAGATTGGGGTTTAACTTCTCAATTTGAGAATTTAATGGTCTCTTGCAACACAAACAATCCTCTTGAGGTGCTTCTCTTTAGGAGTAGGAAGTCTAAACCTAAAGTGGGTGTGGGTATTCCTTGGTGAAGTGTTTTAACTCCTCATTCTACTACTAAGCTCTACTAAGAAGGACTTTAGCAATGACATTATAATTTGACTCATAAGGGGTGGAAATTGCTAGTTATGAGATTTGCACTTTTTATAAATGAACCCCATCCCCATCATATAGGCTCGACAAATGGCACTAGATTTAAAACTTATAACCACACAGGGATGTTCTTATAGGTCCTCTTCTTTCTTGAGCACCATCCCTATAGCTAAGAATAGTTATTCTTTTCCATGTTGATAGATCTATAGTAAGATGACATTATGAACAGTAGTGGATTTGCACGTGTGCAATCTCTGTTCTACAACCTAGTATGCTACATGTTGTTCCCTACATCTATGGAGGGACTGGTAACACATTTTTCCCTTATTTTATGATTTTCCTCCACTTTGCCACGCTTGTGTGGAGAAACCATACACAATGCTCCTTGTGCCTTGCACCTCGTATATCTTGCACTTAAGCACTCCAACCACAAGCACTCTAACACTTGGGTTCACCATATAGATTTTTGTATCCCAACCTTCCTCTAGTTAAGAGGGGGAAGAAATTTTGTTTTAATAAAGGCATAACATGACTAGCATATGGAAAGCAAATAAGAATCAGGTTTAGTAGTGTGTCAAGTGTCCTTAAGTTAAGATCATCCTGCAACTATAAAAGCTAGGGCTTGACTCATATATAAGTCTTTATTTGTGGGTTTAGTCTTGGGAGTGGGGCCTCCCAAGAAGCCTAGCTTGGCATAGCCCACTAGTAGTTATCACCTAATCATGTAGGGATGGGTCTCAAGGATTGGAGATACATTATGAGTCATGCCATGCCTTATGTAGTGAGGATTTAGCCAAGGTAGCATGGTTAAGAGCTTGAGGTGTAGCACCATTAAAGATTTGGTGTAGCGTATGGTTTTGGTTAGCGAGATGCTAGCCAAACCCCATCATATCCTTGTTATGGTCACTCTAGTGTATCCATGTTTTTGGGTCTATTCACAAGCACTTGGTTGTACAATGATGAGATTCAGTGAAGAGCAATTTTGGAAGAAACTCCTAGTCAATGAAATTACTTATAGATATAGGATGAGTTGTAGGAAGATATAATGGCATGCCATATGCTTAGATTGCCTGATGGCGTGATCATGTGTTGTGCATTGAAATAGGTAGAATACATACTTTCAAAGGGATGATATGTTATTGCATGAAGGACATGCACAAGTCATGTATTAGTTTAGGATAGATCAAGAGGAAATGGAAAGAGATAGGTAACAACATGCACGTGGCTGAAAACAAGATTTGAAGAACAAGGTTTGTTTACCTTGTATCAACGTGACAACATGCTTAAAATGTATCTCTACATGGATTACTATATATAGCGCAAGCTAACAATTACTCTTATGCCACACTATGATGTTGAGAAGTGGTAAATATTATCCAATGATGGCATTTATTACGCCTTAGAAGTCCCAAGAATGCTAATGGCACGTGCTATTAGTGTTAGCCTTCTACCTCCGAGAAGTTCAGGTGTGAACTAAGATCTCTTTGTGCTAGTAGGGGTTTTTTCCCCATGTGAGAACACACCCTTAGTGTGTTAGTAGCCACGTCAGCCCTAGTGCTAGGGCTACTAGAGTTGTACACCACTCCCTCATTA
This sequence comes from Cibotium barometz, assembly GCF_041138505.1. Classification (NCBI taxonomy): domain Eukaryota; kingdom Viridiplantae; phylum Streptophyta; class Polypodiopsida; order Cyatheales; family Cibotiaceae; genus Cibotium; species Cibotium barometz. The sequence goes on from NC_141065.1 coordinate 40,291,635, forward strand.
TCTCATTCGAGTACATTCTAGCTATCGCCATCGTCTCTGTCATTCTCTGAGCTTGCGTGCATGTTTTGTCTATGAGAGTTTGTGCAGAGCCTCTTCTTTCACATCCACAATTGGGATCAGAGCCTTGTTGTTTTGTTGCCACTCTTGCTGATCTTTATCTCATTTGGCACTACTGCTTGTTCTGGGTAAGATCTTGCTCTGCGCACTTTTAATAAAATCTAGGGTTTTGCCTTCTTTTATAGATTGGCATTATTTTTGTTAATACTGCCATATATTCAAGGATCACCCTTGCACTAGCTCTTCACTCAACTTTCAACAAAGGTTTTCAGCTCTGGTACTACTCTTGCTACTGTTGTTCAGTCATTCAGCTTTCTTTTGGCATTAGACTTCCATGTCCATCACCTTTAAACTGTCAGCCTCTCAGCATTCCTCTTGAGCATTTGACTTGTCCATCACTTGATTTTGCTTGGTCAATCACTTAACCACCTCAGTCATTTAAACTGTCATTCCTCAAGCATTTGGCTTTTGCATCACTTGATTTTGCTTAGTCAGCTCATGTAACTACGTCAGTCAATATTGCCTTATCTATAGCTCAGCCCTTTGATTTTTTCATTTTGTTCCTAGATTTCAATCTTCAACATTTAGTGCTTTGCTTTCTGCTTTCACGCGTCGCTCTCGACTTTCAGGATTCATCACTTTGCTCTACATTTAGAAGTCTGTTTTTCTGTCTACGATTTCCTATCTTCGGCTGTTAGCACTTCGCATTCCGAATTCAGCAATTGGTCGGGTTTACTTTTTTGGCTGGGTTTACTTTCAACAGAGTTAGATTACATGTCTGTCGACTCCGATTTGTTGTTGCCACATTAGCATCAGATCTGCTAAGGCCATGTCAGCTTTGGACCTACTGACTCCACGTCAGCTTTGGATCTACTGACGACGATACGTCAGCTTTGAAACTGCTAACTCCATGTCAGCTTTGGATATGCCGACGACGCCTCAGCTTTGGAACTATTGATTCCACGTCAGCATTAGACCTGCTAACTCCACGTCAGCATTAGACCTGCTAACTCCACATTAGCTTTGGATCTACTAATGATACCATGTCAGCTTCAGACTTGCGGAATCCACATCAGCTTCGGATCTGTTGACGACATGCTAGTTTGGAATTTCTGACTCCACGTTACAATCAAACCTGCTGACTCCATGTCAGCTTCAGATCTATTGATACCATGTAAGCTTCAGACCTACTAACTCCATGTCAACTTCGGTGTTGATGACACGTCAACTTCAGAACTACGAACTCCATGTCAGCATCAAACCTACTAATTCTATATCAGCTTTTGTTTTACTGATTCCTCATCAGCTTTGGAGCTGTCTCCACATCAGCATCGGACCTGCTATCTCCATGTTAGCATCAGACCTATTGATTTCATGTTTGCTTCTATCTTGCTGATTCCATGTCAGCTTCTAGCCAGCTAATTCTGACCTGCTGCTTCCCCATCAGACTCCGCACACCTACCAATTCTACAACCTGCTTCTGGTAATTTTTCATGTCCTTTTACAGACATTTGAAGTACTTGACTCCCTTGTAGGTAATCCATGTGTCAAATACACTTCAGTTTGTATATTCCTTTGTTGTGCAACATGTCCAAAAACACCAATGAGTTGTTTGGCATGTTGTCTATTGAAGATAAGTTGGATGGAACCAACTACCCTATATGGGTATATATGATGCATCATGTTCTTGTGGCAAAGAACCTGTGGGTATATGTATCTGATATTGACACCCGGGATGCTAGGCCCACATCTACTGTCAGCACGTCCTCTAGATCCACTGTTGGAACTAGTGAATCTGGTTCTAGTGGCAGTGTACAGCCTGCACATGTTCCTCCTACACTGAAACACCTTAGATGGGATGCCAAAGATGCACAGGTACATGCACTTATTGCTCTCTCTTACAAAAGGCAAGTTATTCCTTACATCTAATCATGTTCCTCTACTAAGAAGTGTAGGGATGTCCTTGCCTCTCTATATTAGATCCGCAATGAAGCTCGAGTTGCCCATCTTTGAAAAAAGCTTGATTTAGAGCATTTGATATTTTTAGATGGTGACAAGGAGAAGGATGCGCCAAGGGCATAGGGCTCTACAAGAAATCAAGTTTTATTAGAGGAACACTGAGTTGCTGATAAGAAGGCCCCTTTCGCTCACACAGTGAAGGAGATTCTCTAACGATATAGAACAGAGTTCTGTGTGCAGGGGATTGCCCTTGAAGCATTGCAAGAAGCCGCCGAGGCTTACCTTGTTGGGCTTTTTGAAGACACCAACCTCAAAGATAATGTAGTTGCAGATGCATTGAGTAAGAAGTCCTTTTATGGTTGCAATCTATATGCCAGGTAACCCTTTGGTTATGGAAATGAACCACAAAATCAGCCTTAGACGAGTATTTGAGCACATTTTACAACTCAGGGCCCAAACAATCCATTGAGAGAAAGGTAAGAGAATCAATTCACTTTAAGAAAGAGAAGAGGCACAAAAAAGCCACAAGGATAGATGCTTATTCTATCAGTTAAGTATGTGCATGCGAAACGTACGAGATGGGATGGAAGAGATGCACAAGCACATTCATTGCTTGCACTTTCTGTGAAGCGAAGCATTATTCCTCATATTTGGTCATGTAAGACTTCAAAATAGGCATGGGATGCACTTGTTGCATTATACCAAGTGCACTTGTTGCATTATACCAAGTGCGCAATGAAGCACGTGTTGCATATCTGCGCAAACAGTTGGAGTCTAAGCACATGAATGAGGGAGACTCAATGGACAACTTCTTGACCAAGATCAAAGATTTTAAGGAGCAACTTACTAGTGTGGATGAGATATATCTTGATAGTACATTGGTGCCTATAGTTCTCAATGCATTGCTGGATTCTTATCAAAGTTTTGCCTCTACCCTTAGACTCATGATGAAGGGAAATCCAAATGCCCTTACATTTGATGAGTTGGTTTCAGTACTCTTGCAAGAAGAGCAGTCTAGGCAAAATAGATATGTTATGCAAGTTGGTGACCAAGCTTTTGCTGCTGCCAATCAGAAAGGCAAAGGTAAAGCTTCTTCGCATTATGGCTATAAGCCAAAATTAGAATCCTCAGGTAAGGATGCAGAGAGAGAAGATGATAAGCCTAAAAAGAAGAGCAAGTGTCACTATTTGGAGGAAACCACCAGGGTACTACATAAATGAGTGCAAGAAAAGACTAGAGAAGGAGAAAAAGAAAGAATCGGGCATGGCTGTGGGGCTAATGCATCTGCACCAAGTGCATAGAAGAAGGAATCTACAAGTTTTGCTCAAGATGATTGGTCATGGACTGTACATTGCATTCATGACCCTTCTATTCATGATGTATGCATGTCAGTGGCAGAATCGAATGCTTGGTACTTTGACAGTGGTGCTAGTAAAGCACATTACATCACAAAAAAGTTTATTCTCATCTCTGGAATCTTTCCCAAGTGCAGGAACTGTCACATGTGCAAATGGTTCCTCATATCCTGTCAAAGGAGTTGGTAGAGTTGTGCTCACTACTCTACAAATGGGGGCGCATATACTCTTTCTAAAGTTTTATATGTGCCAGGCATTAAGAAGAACTTGCTGTTAGTTTTAGCCTTGCCTTATCAGGCTTGATGGTGAAATTTGTGGATGACAGATATACAGTTCAGGATAGAAATGATGGTTATTCTGTGAGACCCCCGTCCCCTCCGAGGGCGCTGGCGGCGGCGGAAGTAGCGTCAGCCTCTCGCGCGGGGCAGAGATCCACACTCGGGCCTCGCCCATGAATATCCGAACAAGAGACTAGCCCGGCGGTTCCTCCGAAAATCGAACCCGAAAAAACTTCCCTCGCCCTCGGAAGGAACGGGTAATTCCACCAGGAAAATCATCTAACGGGAGAATCGATCTAACGAGTCAAAGTCTTAACTACCTAAACTGATCTGATCGAGCCCGGAAGTCACATGGTCAGATTAAGGAGGAGACTTGCACTTGGTTCATAGAATCACTGCTTTTCCCCCCCTTTAGCGAGGCACAGCCCACTGATTCCCTCCCACAGAATAAGGGTCTTCCTAGGACTTAATATAACTAACGTAACTTAATCGTAACTATTTGTATCGGAGAAATCACCCGATCCAGCCTAACCCCAACTGACCCATGGGTTAGCCAACCGTCCAACCACTGTATTGGTGGGATTCCTTTATAAAAATTTGGTTATGTTTTGCCCAGGTACCGAGAAAAAGAGTTCCCAGGCCCCCTAGCCCGGCACTTCAAGCAAAATTCAAGAAAGTTATACCACTTACACACCCAATAGGAAATTGCCATTTTAACAGATTTGACTGTCTTTAAAACAATCTTTCAATGAAATCATAGTATTACTGATCATAATCCTCCAAAATATTGAGTCCATTGTTTTACAAAATATATCATATCCGGACTCTCTATTGAAGACTAGCTGGTCAACCAACGAGATCCAATATCAAAATTCAGTTCACAAAAGTAATTCTTTTCAGTTCATCCGTATCCTCGACGTACGCATAGGTGTCCTAGCAACTGCGAGCTCGTGCATCACCTAGTCAGAACCCTCTAGGATCCTACTCAGGTGTCCTAGCACTTCACTCAGGGAACCGCTTCGTCGGTCCTCGTCCATCGTATCGGAAGCGCATCATTTTAACCATATCGAGGTTGGTCAAGACCTCGGCAAGCTTTTCCGCGAGCGATGTCCCTTGACGACTCCCCGCCAACTGTTGCAAAGAGTCTCACCTTAGTTACTCACATACCAAATGCTTCCTCTAGCGTTCTGGCGTAAAACAGTCCTTTAAAAGAAGACAGAGGTTCTATGCAAGTAGAATTCCGGTTCGAGATTGGTTCCACAAAATCCTTTTCCCGTAATCCAGATTTTCTTAATGAGAATCATTGATCTCTCATCAGGGTAATCTACCCATCATTTGACTGAATTTCCAACTAGATTCTTGGTGATTTCGGTTAAGGGAAAACTACGCTAATTCAATGTTAGTCTATTCTTTGTGTCAAGAATTAGAATTGGTCGCTTGATTCAGATTCGAGAGATGGGCAAGTAGTTTACTGGCCGTCCTTCTCACAGTCGTGGTCTAACCAAAATTATTTGGTTTACTTCTAACTTTGATTCCTAAGGATTTTCTTCAGATAAAATCTACTGAACTTCTAACCGTATAAGGAAAATTCTAACTTTATGAATTTCATTCCTTCCTAACCACAATAGATTAAGAAATAGTTCTATACAAGAATATCAAGATTTTATAAAAATACTCTTCTTCCATTAATCGAATTTTGGATATATATCAATTTGGTAATTTATCCACATAAAAATATCTAAGAATATTATTTTCACCAATTTAATTATCAACATTAAAACCGTAATTTTCTAGGTGGAATTATGTTGAAAATTCCTCTTTTGTCATCAAAGTTAATTTAAATCTTTTTCTACTTAAAATACTATAAAAATTTCTCTTTTTAATTCAATAAAAATATCCATTTTTTTAATATGTCAAAAATTCCTCTTTTTGCATTTAAATGATTGAATTCCAAATGTCATAGGAATTCCTCTTTTATCATTTAAAAATTCTTATGCATAAAATAGATTTATCAAAAATTCATCTTTTAAATTAAATAAAAATATCCATTATTTTGAATATGTCAAAATTTCTCCTTTTTTCATTTAAATGATTCAATTCCAAATGTCATGGGAATTTCTTTTTTATTATTTAAAAATTCTTATGCATAAATTTCTCTTTTTCTTAATTAAATAATTATGCATAAATACAAAAAAAGTATTCTTACCTAAATATGGTCAAAATCATTCTTTTTGCTTTACATTTCTAAACCTACAATATGGTAGGAGTTCCTCTTTTAGTATTATGCATAAAAATAAGATATGTATTTTTTTTTCCAAAAAAATTACCATAGCTTCGCTGCTCTTATTGATAATTTTCAAATTTCTTAAAAGAATAAAAGCTTGTAATGAAAATATGATAGAAGTTCTACTTTTAAGCTTAAATTAAAATTATGAATTTAAATCATAAATTTAATCATAATTATAAACATAATTATGATCATCCCACTAGATTAAGCTAAATTCAACATTCCTCTTTTCCCAATTTACTAGGATAATCCTTTTCTCGTTTAGAATGAATTAAAGTAGTTTTTTAACTACTCATAAACAATCTAAAGAATTAACCATTATTTTAATAGCACAAAATCATGAAAATATCATTTTCTTAATCTCTAGCTCATCAAGCGCCTAGAGTTTGGTTTTGGAATAAGAGATTGTCTTTGAGAAACATTCTTTTGTTAAAGAATTAGCCATAGAGATGACTATTCTTTTTGAGAGAGAGATTTGCTTAAAGAAAGCATTACAAATAAGCATAAAGATTAACTTTTTCTTGATTAAACATTAAGACTCTTAGGGAAAGCTTGATATGAATTAAAACAATCATTTTGAAAGCTTCTCAAGCTTGAGAGGGGTTAAGAAGAAGAAAGTCATTTAAGAAATTGAAAAAAACCATAAAATCCATTCTTACCTCTAGGATTGGCTTGATTCTTTTTCTAGTGTTGAAGCCCCCAACCAATCAATTGGTTAGCAAGAGGAGAAGAGAACTCCAAGAGTTGTGGAAGAGAGAGAGAAGCTCCAAGCTCCCCAAAAGTAGAGGAAAATTAAGGGATAATAGAAAATATGATTATTTTAATGTAATACTGGCATGGTATAGCTCAAAGATGAGAATACAAAGGAATGAGAATCTATTTATAGGTGAGGGGCCTCTAACCAAGTCCAACTGGGTTCTAAAACTTTTCAGCTTTAGTTTGACTCAGATTTGGACCAGTTTGGCTCCCTTTTTGATCCAGTTTGGTCCAGGAGAGAGGAGAGAGAAAATATCCCATTTTTTAGATTAAAAAACTCAAGTAATCATGAGAAAAAAGGCACCTCCTTGAGTTGGCATTCTCTCCTTATACTGAGGTGTCAAAAATACATCATTTCTCCTAAATATCTTATTTTTTTACTAATATGTCTTAATTAACTAATAAACCTAAATATCTCATTTTTTTACTAATATGTCTTAATTAACTAATAAACCTTGTACTCAGTCAACTCTTCATCTTATGTGAGCATTTACTTATTTTTGGGTATTTTCTTTTATTATTTGGATTTATCTCATCCCAACACTTGGATTAATCCTATTGGCCCATGGGAACCTTACTTGGACCATAATCCAGAAATTTCTGAAAATCAAGACCCTTAGGCTAAGGTCCCTTATATCATTTTTAATTGATTCCTAATGCACATTGGAGATTTTATTTTGAACTTCTGTTTCAGAAAAACATATTTTAGATATTAGAAGAATTTTTATATCCAAAAATATCTCAATATTGAATTACCTCTCTTTAGAATTTTTCTTCTCTCTAGGCAAAAACAAGGAAAAACAATATTTTCTTGCATTCTGAAATAGGAAATGATTACAGGGGATTGAGGTAAAAGTTTATTCATTATTCAGGCTGAGGAGGAATCTTAAATCCTCTCCCACTTAAAAAACGCGAGATGTCCTCATCTCGCAAAGTAGGAGTAATCTTTTACTACCAACTTGTCTTCTTTCTCCTAGGTGGCGTCTTCTAGAGGAAAGAACTTCCACTTGACTAAAAACTCTCTCAGGACTCTGCTCCTGAGAACCTTCTCCCGAACGTCAAGGATTTCTTTGGGTTGGATTACCATCTGGCCTTGAGTCGGAGAAATCAATTATTTATCATCAAGCACGTGACTCGAGTTGGGTACATATTTCTTAAGCAAACTGACGTGGAATACATTATGCACCTTGAGATGGGGAGGTAGAAGAAGTTTATAAGCTAGATCGCCTACTTTCTTTATAACAGTATACGGTCCACAGTATCTGGGAGACAGTATCTGGGAGAGAGCTTCTTGTACTTTCTTTATAACAGTATATGGTCCACAGTATCTGGGAGAGAGCTTCTTGTACTTCCCTAAAGATAAGGAACTTCTTTTTGGTCATACTCAAATGAAGACCATATCTCATTCTTCAAACACTCTCTCTGATCTCTTTTTATCTGCATATTGCTTTTTCCTATCTTGGACTGCCTTAATATCTTTACGGATTGATTGCATTTGCTGGTCCATGTCATCAAGCATCTATCTAGACATTTCGAGTCTGATCAATGGGTCGGACCAAGTCAATGGTGTAAGGCAATCTTGTCCATACAAAGCTTTGAAAGGGCTCATCCCAATGGTTCGATGATAAGAAGCATTGTAAGCAAATTCAACCAGGTGAAAATGGCTTAACAACTTCTTGGGTTCCCTGCCACAGCATGACCGAAGGATATCTTCCATTACCTGATTCACTCTTTCAGTCTGGCCATCTGTTTCGAGGTGATAGGCTGTACTGAGATCCAAGAAAGTTCCTACTGCTTCGAAGAATGCAGTCTAGAATTTGGATGTGAACTTGGGATCTCTATCACTTACTATCTCCTGGGTAAGCCATGTAATCTGAAGATCTCTTTAAGGAGAACTCTGGCAACATCCAATGCAGTGTATGTTTCTTTCACTGGAATCAAATGGGGAACTTTGGTTAGTTTGTCAACTACCACAAAAATGGAGTTGTAACCTGATTGCACTGAAGGTAGTCCGGTGACAAAATCCATACTGATACATTCCCACTTCATTTGTGGAATGTCTAGGTGTTGCAGTTTTCCTGGCATCTTGACTCTTCTCTGCCTTGACTCTTCTCTGCCTTGACTCTCTGACACATTAAGCATTGCCGCACATGATCAAGTACATCCTTTTTGAGTCCTAGCCAGAAGAAGCTTTTCTTCACAGACATATAGGTTTTTATAAACCCTGGATGTCCAGCTATCAGGCTATCATGGGCTTCTCTCAGAATCCTTCCCTGGATGTCCAGCTATCAGGCTATCATGGGCTTCTCTCAGAATCCTTCCCTTTATTCCCTCATCATTGGGAATGCATAGCGGATTATTATAATACATGCATCCTTCATCCAATTTGTACCCAATAACTCGACTCATTTCCTGAGGAGTCTTGCTTTCTTCCATCAGGAAGGGTAGCAATAGGAGCAAAGAATTTGTCCTGCATGATTCTCTCCCTTGCTTCACTGATCAATGGATTTGACACCACTGTAATTGCAAGCAAGGAGGCTTTTCTGTTGCTGAGTGCATCTGCCACCACATTTTCTTTCCCTAGTTGATACTTGATTTCAAAATCGAATTCTTGCATGATTCTCTCTCTTGCTTCACTGATCAATGGATTTGACACCACTGTAATTGCAAGCAAGGAGGCTTTTCTGCTGAGTGCATCTGCCACCACATTTTCTTTCCCTAGCCGATACTTGATTTCAAAATCGAATTCTTGCAGGGTCTGCATACATCTCCTTTGACGCATGTTGAGATCCCTTTGGGTGAAGATCCACTTGCTTCACTGATCAATGGATTTGACACCACTGTAATTGCAAGCAAGGAGGCTTTTCTGCTGAGTGCATCTGCCACCACATTTTCTTTCCCTAGCCGATACTTGATTTCAAAATCAAATTCTTGCAAGGTCTGCATCCATCTCCTTTGACGCATGTTGAGATCCCTTTGGGTGAAGATCCACTTCAAACTTTGATGATTTGTCTTGGTGAACCTCTATTCCAAAAGATAATGTCTCCACAACTTCAAAGCATGAACTACTGAGAGTAACTCCAAGTCATGGACGGCATAATTTCTTTCATGTGTTGTGAGCTTTCTGGATTCATAGGCCACTGCATGACCTTCCTGCATAAGAGCACCGCCTAAGGCGAAACCACTAGCATCAGTAACTACCTCAAAAGGTTTGGTAAAATCTGGCAATTTAAGGACAGGGTTGGATACTAAGGCTGTCTTCAGCTTATCAAAGGCACTCTAACACATAGCAGTCCATTGAAATAGGGTACTCTTCTTAAGAAGGTTAGTTAAAGGGGATGCTATCTGAGCATAACTGGGTATAAAGATTCTATACCATCCGGTTAACCCTAGGATTCTATACCATCCGGTTAACCCTAGGAATCCTCTTACTTCCTTTACCGTCTTGGGTTTCGGCCAATCTACGACTGCTTGGATCATTGCGGGGTTAGGATAAATCCCATCTGTAGACACTATGAATCCCAAGTATTCCACCTGGTTGCTCTTTTTTGCAAAGAGTTGGTGCTTCCTTAGGATTTCCAGGACCTTATGCACATGATCTTCATGATTTGCAGCATTCTTTGAGTATACCAAGATGTCATCAAAGAAGACAAGAACAAAATCATCCAAGTATTCTCTAAGAATATCCTGCATAAGATGATTAAATGTCGCTGGGGCATTAGTCAATCTATCCAAATGGCATGACTGTGAACTCATAATGCCCATAGCGAGTATTGAATGCTGTCTTCAGGATGTCCTATTCCTTGATTTTGATCTGGTAGTACCCGGATTATTTGAGATCTATCTTTGTGAACATTTGGGTTCCACTTAACCAATCCATAAGTTCATCGATCCTAGGGATAGGATACTTATTTTTAATTGTTAATTGATTCAATCCTCTATAGTCAATATAGAGTCTTAACATTCCATCTTTCTTCTTTTGAAAGAGAACGGGCGCACCCCAAGGTGAGACACTGGGTCTGACAAATCCCTGTTCTAACAGTTGTCTTAACTGCTCCTTAAGTTTTATGGTTTCAAGGACTGGCATTTTGTATGCACGCTGGGCTACTATCTGAGCTCCGGGGGTTAACTCGATCTCATGATCTACTTCACGAGTCGGAGGCATCTCAGTTTCAGCTCTTCAAGGAACACATCTGCATACTCACTTAACCACTCTGGTTCTTTAGCCTTGCATTTTATGTCTATCAGATTCATCTTAACAACATAAACACCTTGCCTCTTTCTGAGCCCTTTGAACAATTTAGAAGCTTTGACTAATTGCAGCACTGGGGATCCAAAAATTCCAATTCCTTGAACTTTATTCCCGTGAAGGTCAAGGAAAGAGATGGCTCCATTGTGACAATGAATGTCAGCCTGATTCTTATGGAGCCAATCCATTTCAAGGATTCCATCATAGATTCCAAGGGTAGGACTCTAAACTGGCAATCTGTTACGTTCCCATCTAGACTAAACTGAATAAGGTCTGTCTCAAGGTGTGTGAAAAGAATCTTTCCACTGGCCAATTCCACTTGTAGAGGTTTCCCTGATTTTTGATTTAGGACTAACTTACGTAGACATCCTAGGGAAATAAAAGAATAAGTACTGCCTGAATCAATCAAAAGCTTGAATTGCTTACCCTGGTACTTTGCTGGAGTCTGGAGGACTGAAAATTGACGATTCTGCCCCCTGATGCTCAATTGCGGCATAGATCTTTAGCTATAGTGACAGCTCTAGCTATCACTATAGCTATAGTGACAGCTCTAGCTGTTTTGCAGTCTGAGGTGGAACTCTCTCTCTTTGGTTTCCCCAATTCTAGGAGGGAGTTCGGAGACTACTTTGCATGGAGGCTGTAGGCTGAGCTGGCACTCTTCTGGGGTTGCCCTGATTTTGGCGCGAGGGACCCTGATTGGGACTGATACGAAGGAGTTTGTCTGTGAACTCTGGGACCCAGGCTTCCTTGGCCCACAGAAGGAGATGGGCAATCCTTGAGCTAGTGCCCAAACCCCTCACACACAACCAAAACACTTTGAAGCTCTTCCCTCTGCATTCTTGAAAGAGCTGCAGTTCCTGAGAAAGAGCTTCGAGGAAAAGGTCTTCCTTCATTCCGGAAACTTCTTGTCTCTAGATTTTGATTGGGACCTTGGTGTCTCTTTGGAGGCGGAAGGTTGGAAGAACTTCCTGGTGTTTGGAATCTCTTGAAGGATGAGGGAGCTAGCTTTGGTGGGACTTTAACAATGAAGGCTTTGGCAAAGTCCTTCGCCATCCTTATAGCTTCAGCCATGGAAACTGGCTTGGCATTCTTGACCAGGGTGTCTAAAGGTTCGTTCATTCCCCGAATGAACCTGGCCACCATGAGTTGCTCTCCATCTAGCAGTGGTGAGTACTTGAGGAGAAGAGCAAATGTCTGGTGATATACTTCAATAGTTTTGCTGCCCTGGTTTAGCTCTAAGAATTCATTCATCTTGGTTTCTAAAAATCCGGGGGACAAAATCTCTTCCTTAGATAATCTTTGAGATCATTCCAGGACTGGGTGTTCCTATCCAGATGGTTGGTATCGCAATGGTTTCTCCATGCCACTCTGGCTGTTTCCACAATCTTCAGCCTCGCGAGAGCCATTTTGCTCCTCTCATTGTATCCAGCGACATTAAAATATTCCTCCATGGCCTCGACCCACTTCTCCACCTCGTCCAAGTTCTCCCCTTCACCTTTGAAGGGACCTCGCTGAGTTCTGTGAAGGGCCTTGCGAACATCGGGGTCAAGCTCTTCCTCATCAGTGAGAGAATCTAGCTGTCGGCCACGGTTGCCTCATGATTCTGCCAAAAAATGATACATTATTAAATTTTTATTTGATTTCGTCAATGAGATCCTAAGACTTAAGAGGTTCGAAAAATAATTGCTTAAACAAGATAAACGATCTTATTGGAGATCTATGATATATGTCCGAGTAACAGATCTTGCTTCTTCAATTCGTCATATAATAAACAATCATTTATATGTCAGGGAATTTTCCACAAAATATTTCTTTATTTATATAAAGGTTGCAATATGTACATAGAGCATCTCGGCTCTAGAAAGTCAAAACCTCCTCGAGAAATGCATAAGACGACGATACTGGGCTACAGACATGCCCCCATATAATGTTCCCTCACTGCTAAAGGAGCTACTATCTTACTCTTTGGAATAAAGCGGCTAAGAAGTCTATAGATATGGCAGGAAAGTCTGAAATCTCAAGGCGTGGGGTGATATAGAATAACACCATGGATCACTTTTAGTCTCATCAGGATCATGGCCAACAAGATATTCTCCCTCAGCATCACGCGCTGGTCGCAAGAGGCGTGGACATACTGCCCTGCAAACCACTTGTGCTGTCGTCTCTCCGCTGGGTCTGGGAAATATGAATCCTCAAAATGGATTGCGAGTCTCGTTCGAGTCGTAAGTGGAAGAGATGATATACTCTAAGGCGAAAGCAGTCATATCCTGGGTGAGATCGAGAATACCAAATAAGCATGAAACTTCCATCTATAAAACCAAATTCTTTGATTAAAAATCTTCATTAATGAAGCTTAAGGAATGAAAATACAATACGTAAATGATCTTTTTGAGTTTTTATTATATATTTCTGATAAGAATTCGTTTTTCCTTATTAGCTTTTTATAAGGCTCTGATACCAGCTCTGTGAGACCCCCACCCCCTCCGCGATGGCCCCTCCGAGGGTGCTGGTGGTGGAAGCACCGTCAGCCTCTCGCACGGGGCAGGGATCCACACTCGGGGCCTCACCCACGGATATTCGGACAAGAGACTAGCCCGGTGGTTCCTCCAAAACAGAACCCGGAAAAACTTCCCTCACCTAGAAGGCACGGGCAATCCCACCAGGAAAATCATCCAACGGGAGAATTGATCTAACGAGTCAAAGTCTTAACTAACCAAATTGATCCGACCAAACCCGGAAGTCATATGGTCAGATCAAGGAAGAGACTTGCACTTGGTCCATAGAATCACCGCTTTTTTTCCCTTTAGCGAGGCACAGCCGCCGGTGATTCCCTCCCACTAGCCGGCGCTTCGAGCAAAATTCAAGGTAGTCATACCACTTACACACCTAATATGAAATTGCCATTTTAACAGATTCGGCTGTCTTTAAAACAATCTTTCAATGAAATCATAGTATTACTGATCATAATCCTCCAAAATATTGAGTCCATTGTTTTACAAAATATATCATATCCGGACTCTCTGTTGAAGACCAGCTGGTCAACCACAACGAGATCCAATATCAAAATTCAGTTCACAAAAGTAATTCTTTTCAGTTCACAAAAGTAATTCTTTTCAGTTCATTTGTATCTTCCTCGACGTATGCATGGGTGTCCTAGCAACCGCGAGCCCGTGCATCACCTAGTCAAAACCCTCTAGGATCCTACTCAGGTGTCCTAGCACTTCACTCAGGGACCGCTTCGTTGGTCCTCGCCTATCATATCGGAAGTGCACCATTTTAACCATACTGAGGCTGGTCAAGACCTTGGCAGGCTTTGTTGTAAGCGACATCTCTCGACGACTCGCCGCCAGCTGTTGCAATGAGTCTCTCCTTAGTTAATCACATACCAAATGCTTTCTCCAGCATTCTGGCGTAAAATAGTCCTTTAAAAGAAAATAGAGGTTCTATGTAAGTAGAATTCCCGATTCAAGATTGGTTCCACAAAACCCTTTTTCCGTAATCCAGATTTTCTTAATGAGAATCATTGATCTCTCATCAGGGTAATCTACCCATCATTTGACTGAATTTCCAACTAGATTCTTGGTGATTTCGGTTAAGGAAAAACTACGCTAATTCAACGGTAGTCTATTCTTTGTGTCAAGAATTGGAATTGGTCTCGAGGTTTTTACTTGATTCAGATTCGAGAGATGGGTAAGTAGTTTACTGGTCGCCCTTCTCACAGTCGTGGTCTAACCAAAATTATTCGGTTTTCTTCTAACTTTGATTCCTAAGGATTTTCTTCAGATAAAAATCTACTGAACTTCTAATAACTGTAAGGAAAATTCTAACTTTATGAATTTCATTCCTTCCTAACCACAATAGATTAAGAAATAGTTCTATAGAAGAATATCGGGATTTTATAAAAATACTCTTCTTCCATTAATCAAATTTTGGGTATATATCAATTTGGTGATTTATCCACATAAAAATATCTAAGAATATTCTTTCCACCAATTTAATTGTCAACATTAAAATACCCTAATTTTTAAGGTGAAATTATGGTGAAAATTCCTCTTTTGTCACTTCAAAGTTAATTTAAACCTTTTTCTACTTAAAATACTATATAGATTTCTCTTTTTAATTAAATACAAATATTCATTTTTTTTAATATGCCAAAAATTCATCTTTTTGCATTTAAATGATTAAATTCCAAATGTCATGGGAATTCCTCTTTTATCATTTAAAAATTCTTATGCATAAAATAAATTTATCAAAAATTCATCTTTTAAATTAAATAAAAATATCCATTATTTTGAATATGTCAAAAAATTTCCTTTTTGCATTTAAATGATTCAATTCCAAATGTCATGGGAATTCCTCTTTTATCATTTAAAAATTTCTTATGCATAAATTTATCATAAATTTCTCTTTTTCTTAATTAAATAATTATGCATAAATACAAAAAAAGTATTCTTTCCTAAATATGGTCAAAATCATTCTTTTTGCTTTACATTTCTAAACCTACAATATGGTAGGAGTTCCTCTTTTAGTATTATACATAAAATTAAGATTGTATTTTTTTCAAAAAAATTTGCCATAGCTTCGCTGCTCTTATTGATAATATGATAGAAGTTCTACTTTTAAGCTTAAATTTGAATTATGAATTTAAATCATAATTTAAATCATAATTATAAACATAATTATGATTATCCCACTAGATTAAGCTAAATTCAACATTCCTCTTTTTCCAATTTACTAGGATAATCCTTTTCTGATTTAGAATGAATTAAAGTAGTTTTTTAACTACTCATAAATAATCTAAAGAATTAACCATTATTTTAATAGCACAAAATCATGAAAATATCATTTTCTTAATCTCTAGCTCATCAAGCCTAGAGTTTGGTTTTGGAATAAGAGATTATCTTTGAGAAACATTCTTTTGTTAAAGAATTAGCCATAGAGATGACTATTCTTTTTGAGAGAAAGCATTACAAATAAGCATAAAGATTAACTTTTTCTTGATTAAACATTAAGACTTTTAGGGAAAGCTTGATATGAATTAAAATGATCATTTTGAAAGCTTCTCAAGCTTGAGAGGGATTGAGAAGAAGAAAGTCATTTAGAAAATTGAAAAAAAATCATAAAATCCATTCTTACCTCTAGGATTGGCTTGATTCTTTCTCTCTAGCAGTGAAGCCCCCAACCAATCAATTGGTTAGCAAGAGGAGAAGAGAACTCCAAGAGTTGTTAAAGAGAGAGAGAAGCTCCAAGCTCCCCAAAAGTAGAGGAAAATTAAGGGATAATAGAAGATATGATTATTTTAATGTAATACTGGCATGGTATAGCTCAAAGATGAGAATACAAAGGAATAAGGGTCTATTTATAGGTGAGGGAGGCCTCTAACTAAGTCCAACTGGGTTCTAGAGCTTTCCAGCTTCAGTTTGGCTCAATTTGGACGAGATTTGGACTAGTTTGGCTCCCTTTTTGATCCAGTTTGGTCTAGGAGAGAGGAGAGAGAAAATATCCCATTTTTTGGATTAAAAAACTCAAGTAATCATGAGAAAAAAGACACCTCCTTGAGGTGGCATTCTCTCCTTACTGAGGTGTCAAAAATGCATCATTTCTCCTAAATATCTCATTTTTTTACTAATATCTCTTAATTTTTAACTAATAAACCTTGTACTCAATCAACTCTTCATCTTATGTGAGCATTTACTCATTTTTAGACATTTTCTTTTATTCTTTGGATTTATCTCATCCCAACACTTGGATTAATCCTATTGGCCCATGGGAACCTTAATTAGACCATAATCCAGAAATTTCTGAAAATCTAGACCGTTAGGCTAAGGTCCCTTATATCATTTTTAATTGATTCCTAATGCACATTGGAGAATTTATTTTGAACTTCTGTTTCACGGAAATTTATTTTAGATATTAGGAGAATTTTTATATCCAAAAATATCTCAATATTGAATTATATCTCTCTAGAATTTTTCTTCTCTCTAGGTAAAAACAAGGAAAAACAATATTTTCTTGCATTCTGAAATAGGGAATAATTACAGGGGATTGAGGTAAAAGCTTATTCATTATTCAGGCTGAGGAGGAATCTTACATATTCTATCATTACCTCAACTACCTTGTTTCTGGCCTCCTATACAAGATGGATGTATTTGAGAAGTTGTAGCATGATGCTTGCTCAGTCTCTACGACTCGTGTTATGAGTGATGCGGAATTTTGGCATGATTTGGCCATATGAATTATGGCAGTTTGTTATACCTTCAAAGGCATGATATGGTGTCTGAGTTGCCAACTCTTGAGACCCCCGCTAGACATGTATGTGAGGGGTGTATTCTTGGTAAAATGCATCGGGCATCATTTCCAAAGGATGGATCTATGAGAGCTGTTAAGAAATTACAGCTTATACATAGTGAAGTATGTGGTCCTATGAGGACACCATCTATTGGGGGATATATCTACTTTCTCACTTTCATTAATGATTACTCCAGATATAGCTGGGTGTATCCATTAAAGCAGAAGTCTGAGGTTTTTATGTGCATTAGGCACTTTGTATCCATGGCTAAAAATTCATCTGAATGTAAAGTTGGTACCCTTCATTCAGATCGAGGGGGGGAGTATATATCCAAGGAATTTCATGCATATATGGCTGAAAAAGGCATAAGGCATCAGTGTACAGTGCCATACACATCTCAACAAAATGGTGTGGCTGAGAGGAAGAACATGTCTCTCATGGAGATGGCATGATGTATGGTGAAAGCCCGAGATTTACCTCATGGTTTTTAGTTAGAGGTAAGTATGTGCGCAAGCTATGTGTTAAAACTCCTTATGAAACTTGGCATGGCAGGAAGCCTTCTGTGGCTCATTTGCGTGTTCTTAGTTGTCTTGATTATGCTCTTGTGCGTGAGCAACAACGCACTAAGCTTGATGATAAGGTAAATGCATATTTGTGGGATATAGTTCAGAAAGCAAGGGATATAGACTCTACCATCTGGCCTTAAAGTGGATTTTAGTAAGTAGAGATGTTTTGTCGAAAACTTAGTTCAACCCATGCTTTCACGCAAAAAATAGCAGAATGTATGCTCACAGGACATGTTTGATTCACTCCTACCTTTGTTTAATGGAGGGCAGCCATATGTAGAGCAATGGAATGCTCAACCAAGTGCTGAAATTCAGCCTGCAAAAATCAACCTTTTGATGAGGCAATTATTGAGGATGTAGTGGATGAGGAGAGAGCAGCCATTGAAGAATCTAAAGGTATGCCAAAATGGCTTCTACAGACATTGAGGGATAACAAGTTGACATCTCCTTTACCTAGCAGAACTCGTGCAGGTTCTCACCAAATTATTCTCATGTGGATCATGTTCTCGTTTCTACTTTATGTAATAAGGAGGAGCATGTTTCCTTTGAGGAAGCACAAGATGATGATTATTGGATGCACACTATGCAGGATGAGTATAACTCTATACTCAAGAATGACATCTGGTATTTGACAGATCTACCTCATGGCAAGAAGGCCATTGGTACTAAGTGGGTTTACAAGTTAAAACGCAAAGCAGATGATAGCATTGATCGCTACAAAGGCCAGACTTGTTGCAAAGGGGTATGCCCACAGCAAAGGGCATTGATTATGATGAGACCTTTGTACCCACATCTCATATGACTACATTAGGTGTCTCATTGCTTTGGCAGCACATCATGGGTGGAATGTACATCAATTGGACATTAAGACTGCATTCTTGAATGGTGATTTACATGAGGAGGTGTATGTATCACAACCTCCTGGTTTTGCTGTGAAAGAAGAAGAGTCTAAAGTATGCAGGTTGAAAAAGACTCTTATGGCCTTAAGCAGGCTCCTAGAGCATGGTATGAGAAGATTCATGCATACTTCGTTGCAAATGATTTTTGCAAGTCCAACAGAGAGTACCCTCTATGTGAAGAGGAGTAAGGACATATTTTTTGTCATCGTTCTATACGTTGATGATATGTTGCTCATCATATCACAAGACCTGATATAGATCAAATTTTAGCCTTTAAGGCTAATTTGCAGTCATCGTTTGAGATGTCAGATTTGGGGCCCTTGCATTACTATTTGGGGATTCAGTTTATGCAACGCAATGATAACATTGTTATGTTGTAGTCTGAACATATACAGAAGCTATGAGATTGAAGAGGATAAGGACAAGATAGCAGCCATGCCTTTCTAATTTTGGCAAGCTCTTGTATTATAAAAGGGCTCGCATGAAATTGAAGCGGATAAGGATAAGATAGCAACCATGCCTTTATAATTTTGGCAGGTTGCTTTACTATAAAAGGACTCGACTGATCAATTTACGAGCCACGGGAGGGAGGAGGAGGAAGGGAGGAGAGGGAGGAGGTATCCCTTATTTGAGAACCTTCCTTATGCATAATAGGTATACATATACAAAATCTAAATACAGAATCTGATGCGATTAATTTTAACGCAGCTATCACAAACACATTAATTTTATTTGGTTAAAATCGTGTCATTAAAAAAACTGTTTTTTTGTAAAGCGAGATTTTTATTTGTGAAGTGTCAAGAAGACGATAAGGATGAGAGTTGAGACCTTACCCCAAACCCACGCACGCTTCACCAATTGCTCTACTACGGCACTGCTGGTGAAAAAAAAAAAACTGTTGCAAACGTTCAATATCATGCAATTGCGTATGATTCCAACGTGGGGTAAGACGGCTACGCACGTCAAAATACTCGAGGGCGACGAGTCAACGGAGGGAAAGCATTACTCCTGTGCACGTGAAGAGCCAAACACACACTTCGCCGGCCAATGGAAGATGCACAGCACCATCATCATCATCATCATCATGAGGAGCTGGGCAGAGAGGTGGGCGGAAGGCGACGCGGGCGGGCTATCCTGGTTGCCGTGGACCACTCGCCCAACAGCAAGCACGCCTTTGATTGGGCCATCTCCCATCTCTGCCGCCTCGCTGACACTCTGCACCTTGTTCACGTCCTGCCCAGTTAAGTCTCTGTGTGTGTAAGCGCGCGCAGCAACGCCTAACCATTTATTATTATGTTCTTTAGCCAGATAATAAAATCCTTAACCAGTAAATGCTCACTAATGCAATCTTCAGCCAGTTAATGTCCTGAAATTATTGCTATTGCCCTCTTTTCTCTTCCCTTAGTGTTTCAATGCTCTTCCAAATGATTCAAAGGTTGCATTTATTTGAAGCATGCTATCTTGATACCTACCCAATGCTAGAAGGTAAAAAGGAGAAGTGTTATAGTCTTTGAACGGAAGCCCCGGTAAATGCGGAAGCCCCGCATTTACCGGGGCTTCCGTTCAAAGACTATAACACTTTATTTAGCAACAAGGAGGGGTTCATCAAATGCTTTGACAAATGGTATTCCAGACTTGGGGACAAGCATTCCTCATACTTTGAAGAATCATGCTACTAGGCCAAGCATAACCTTTTATACTTCCCTTTCACACATGTGCAAATAACTTCTCTTACCCTTTGAAAGGCATTGGTGAGATCATGCTCACAATAGTTGATGGTACAGACTTATGCTTGCCCGATACACTTTATGTGCCAGGGATTAAGAAGAATCTGTTGTTTGTTCTCAATTTTGAGGATGACAGGTGCACAGTGAGGGACCGTGAGAAGGACTATGTGATAGGCACTTTTGGGACACTATACCATGGCCTCTATCATTTGGATAGATTTGAAAAGAGAACACATGATACTTGTCTAGTCACTACTCCTACTTCTACCATGCAAGAGGTAGAGTTATGGCATGTTAGGTTTGGACATGTAAATTTTGGCAGTCTAATGCCTTTGCAAAGGCATAAAATGGTATAGGACATGCAAATGTTGAGCTACGTCCCATATACATATGTGAAGGATGCATTCTTGGCAAAATGCATTGAATGCTTCCCCAAAGGATGGTTCGGTGATCATAAATAACAGTTCATACGGAGTGATGTATGTGGTCGTATGAGGACAGTGTCACTTAGAAAACATATGTACTTTGTAACATTCATAGACGATTACTCTAGATTTGCTTGGGTCTACCCTCTGGAAAAAAAATCGGAGGTTTTTATGTGCTTTCAGCACTATGTTGCAAGGGCTGAAAATGAGACAGGTTGCAAAGTGCAAATCCTCTGTAGTGATCGAGGGGGGGAGTAGGAGGGAGGAGTATATGTCTGATGCTTTCAAAGCATACTTGGCTTAAAATGTCAGAATACGCAACGGAGATGATGACAAAATCTGGAAACACTAGAGCAAGAACAGTGCAGAAAAACAGCACAAGAGAAGGAGAGAGATAGAGGCGTGTAACTCTGCTCTATATACACAAGATCTCGGAAAATACAAGATACTACAAGACACAAATGTGGCAAGGGTTGTGGGGTCATTTTCTGCTGTAGGACAGCCGACAGGGGTCCAATCTCCACGACCAGCATAATGCCCAGTCGGCCAGCCCTGTATACTGTTAGTCAGCATCAAGAAGGTGTCCAGGTGTCCACACACAGTTGGCCAGCACCAATAATCACTCAGATGTAGTCGGCCAAGAACTAGGACCTCCTGCCACCTCAGGGTTGCCCCCCAAGCCACAGAAAAATGGGGGAAAAATACGAGGAGTGAGGAAAAATGAGAAAACACCTACAAGGGCGGGCACACCCACAACAGAGGCCCTGGTGTATCAGTAAAGATAGGAGATGACTTCTAACACCCCCTCTCAGCTCCTGGCTGTGAAACCAACCACAGGGAGCTGGAGTGCCGCCTGAGCAAAGCCTGAGATAGCGACTTCGTGAAGAGGTCCACTGTACTGTCCTCCGTCGAACAAAACTCTAGCAAGATGTCATCAGCAACAATCTGTGCACGAACAAAGTGCCTCTGGATGACCGTGGGTTCCTCCGGTGGAAGCCCAATCCTGCCATGCAACCTCTGCAACCTCACCACCTCACAAGCAGCATCACAAGCAGCTTGGTACGCTGCCTTTGTCAACGACAAGGCAATAGATGACTGCCTCTTATTGCTCCATAAAACTGCTCCTGGGCCTGAAGTAGATCTCCTTGTGTCTGGATCTCCTCCCTAATCTGAGTCACTCCAACTGTGGAGTCGGACTCCATCCATCAATCCCCCTCGTGTAAAAGAGACCAAGATCCTTCGCATGCTGCAGAAACCACAAGATACGCAATCCTGCCTCCCAAAGAGTCATCTACAAACATGAGCTCAACAGCCTCATCAGGAATCTCCCGTCCAATCTGGTATCCATCAACCAAATCAATGAACCATTCTGCTTCCGAGTCAAAGAGGCATCATACTGCTCACAAGGATTAACACCTGTTATACGGTCGGAAGCCAAGTCCTGGAAACCTACTGAAGACCACGCAAGGCCTTTTGAAACCTGTAAACTATCCCCTCTGAATCCGGAACCACAAAGCCTGGAGAATGTGCAACAACCACCTCCTTCTGCAAGTAATCAACTGCCACCTGCCTGGCTTTCCAATAGGTTCCCGTGGTAAGAACTTCCTCATCTACAGGAGTTTCTTTGTCCCGAATATTATGAGACATTAGAGCATAAGTCACCTGTAAAGTTTCCTCTAATTGACGAACACAAGAACTACCAACATCTGTACTGGAAATCCTGCCAACTGATGCCATCAACTGGCAAGCTATCCTCCATCTGGTACTGGAAAGCCTGCACCTGCAACGTATCCACACTTAAGTGGCCATTACCACACTGCCACTCATCACAAACTGAGGACCTGGGAGAGAGAGTGCTGAAAGCTTGTAAACTCCATTCTCCACTCCACCTTCCCAAACTACCTGGCGTGTTGTCTTGTCCCGAAGAGCAACAAAATGCTCATCAAACTCCACCCGTACGCCAGTCTTGCAAACCTGACGCACTGACAACAGATGAAAACCAAGTGTGGGAACATACAACACCCGGGAGGAATGCTTCCCCCCTCTGCCATCGGGAACTATCTCCAACCTGCCCTCACTATGAACTAGGATAGTGGATGTATCCCCAGTAAGAATGTGACCAGAATACCGGCAGAGATCCTGTAAATCTGAACGAGGAGTCATGTGCCTGGAAGCACCACTGTCTAGAATCCACTCCCGTAGCGGCGAGTCCTCCAACCTCCTCCCTGCCCGAAGAAAATGAAACATCGGTGTCCATCACCTCCAGGTGCACAAATGCTGGAGTCTTCACGATTGCTGCTGACGATTCTTCACCCTTCTCGGTGTTCCGCTTGGGACACTGCCTCCAATAGTGGCCTTTCTCGCTGTCAGCGTCGGACTTCTTCTCAGAAGACTTCTCCGGTGAAGCCTTCCCTTTGCCCTTGTAACGGCCTTTTGACCGTTGGCCAGTTAAGGCCTCCGAACCTCCGCCCTGTGGGGGGTTCGAGAATCTTTCCTCTTGGTCCAAGACCATACTTTCCCCCAGCCCACTCCAGGTTTGCACCATCAGGAGAGTCGCCCTATATGCCGCTATATGATGATATCATGAGGTTTGCCAGCATGGGAGACATATTACTATTGGGAGACTTTAATGCACGTACAGGCACAGAGCAGACAGAGTTGTATGATACTCAAGAGGCTATGTACACGTCAGAGGATGTAGGGTTGCAAAGATCAGCACAGGATGAGGGGGAGATTACAGATTATGGCAAGCATTTTCTCACACTCGGGAGTGCACATGGGTTGGTCATATACAATGGCTTATCGAGATAGCAAGGATCAGATGCTCTCACACACTGGAACTCTAAAGGGGGAGCGAGGACAGTGGACTACTTGATGGGATCTCCTTCATTGATACCTGATGTGCGGGGTTTCACGATTTCCAGTAGGCCTATTGGCATAGCAGCCGATCATGCATACCTGAGTTTCACGCTAGTAGGTAGATCCTCGAGAGATGGGCCAGCCACTCATCTACCTAGGTACCCGAGATATCAGTTTACACGTGAGACAGTTGGGGTTTATCGAGATGCAATATCTGATGGCTTGTTCGCTTTAGACCCGCATAGCCCTCTGGACGAGATCACGAGAGGATTGGCAGGTGTACTACATGCATCCGCCTCATATGCGTTTCCCTGCACTATGATCCCTTCCACCCACCCCCGCAGCACTGCCCCACAGAACAGTTGGTATGATGATGAGTGTCGTGAGACACGAGCACAGCTACAGCGTGAGATTGCCATTGGGTCTCACACGCATAGACAGGCCAGGATGATCTTTCGGCGCCTTGTGCGGAGGAAGAAACGAGCCTATCTGGCTAAGCTAGAGGAGGAGATCTACCAACGCTTCCTGGGGAAGGACAGCAAGAGGGCATGGAAGATGTTTCAGGAGAGACAGCCTGGTACTTTGATTACTGCACCTGAGGCATGGCATACTTATGCTAGAGAGCTATATGATGCACCAGGACAGCCCCCCACCCCCCCTCCACTGGGAGCTAGACCGGCTAGCAGCACCTTTTTTACTATGCGGATGGTGCTAGATGCGATAGACAGGTTATAGAATGGAAAGGCATAGGATCATGATGGGCTAGTTGGAGAGCACTTCTCATATGCACGAGACACTTTGGCTCCGCTCATCGTACATGTGTTTAATCGTGCCATTTGTGAGGGACAAGTTGGGCAGAGCATATCATTGTACCACTCTTTAAGAGTGGGGACCCCATGGTACCAGGCAACTACAGGACGATCATCGAGCACATGGACAGGCTGGCTTCAGGAGAGGATTTACTACCTTGGATCACATACTGACACTTCGGGCACTTATTGAAGAGGGCAGGGCACAGAAGAGAAGGATATACTGCTGCTTTGTGGACTTCCGCAAAGCCTTCGATACCGTACCACGTGCCAGGCTTATGCACAGATTGCATGACATTGAGGTACCCGAGGATATGCAGTGGGGGATATATGCTTTGTATGAGTCTGTGATAGGCAGAGTCCGAGCTCAGGTTGACTATCTGATAGGGTGACCAGCACGATAGGGGTGAAGCAGGGATGCCCGCTATCGCCCACCCTCTTTGGACTGTACATCGATGCGGTCTCTGATTATGTAGATAGATTGGGATGCCCAGGGCATGCCTGGCAGGGGTGTTGATACCCATCTTGTTATATGTTGATGATATTGTTCTAATCTCAGACTCTCCGGAGGGATTACAGAGACACCTGGATGCATTGCAGGCTTTCTGTGCGGATAGAGATCCGACAGTGAACCTTGGGAAAACCAAGGTTATGGTGTTTAACACCACACAGGCATGGGTGACGAGATCAGAGCCTCAGTACACTTTCCGAGGGGAGCCAGTAGAGTACGTCACGTCATATGTCTACTTGGGAGTTACTTTCACAGGACCGCGTTCCTCCCTGAAGGAGGCAGCAGCAGCTAGATAAGCTCGAGGGCATGCAGCCTTGGGGGCACTTGAGAGGCAGTGTGCACACATACAGTTTCAGGAGCCACGCACCAAATTGTGGCTATTTGATACGCTTGTCACACCGACCCTCTTGTACGGAGCTCCAATTTGGGGGCCCAGTATACATCACAGATCTCAGAGAGGGACAGATGAGGGATGGAGGCAAATGGAGAGACCACTGATTATGATGATTGTCCGCATGATTCGGAGAAAATCATCAGTACCACAGGAGATTGTTCGGGCTGAGCTAGGTGCCCCACGAGTAGTAACCGAGGCCCTATTCCAGGCAGTTATATTTTTACAGCGGCTATGGGAGCTCCCTCAGCAGAGGTACTCCCGATTACAATACATTTGCCGATGTACAGTCTATTATGAGATCCGAGGGAGATATCACTGCCTCTTTCGAGAGGGTTTTGGGCTGTTACGCAGGGTAATGGAGTTTGAGGATCAGAGATGCCTGGGATTGTTTTCTACTTGAGCTCAGGAGACACAGAGAGACCCTCTTGGCAGACAGGAGGCCGAGCCATGATGTACCTAGACAGAGGACCTTGACAGATTTCTTCGGCACCAGCACTAGCAACCCAGCCCACACACCTCCTGATACCTCCTCCATTGGGCCATTAGGGCACTGACCACGCTCCCAGGGAGTCACCATTGATAGAGCAGTTATCTTATGTCATGCTCGTCGGCCACTCCCACCAGGATCCTGACCACGGCATCCTCACCATCGCCAGATCAGAGCCATTATTGCTCGGCATCAGAGGTGCCTACCTCGCTTCTACGACCTCTCCATTCTAGACAGCCCCATGGCGGAGATACTTGATCTAAGGAGAGGGCAACACTTCAACTGACCAGCATACATGGATCTACTTGATATACATTTTTCAGTATTTTCTACTCAGTATCATCTCGGAGTCTTACAGTTCTGTTCTTATAACTGTAGGACAATCAATTTTTTGTACTTTTTAGTCTCATTTAGTTGTTCTCTTTGATGAGACACCAACTTTAGATGTACTCTCAGTTTTGGTCTCATAGGCCACTATGGCCTCTTAGAGAAGACGGGCTATCTTGAGGAGCTTGCCAGGGGACCCCATCTACTTCGATGATGACCTCACATGGATGCAACTGGAGCACAGAAGATTATGCATGCCGAAGATCAAGGCGGCACGCAAAGAAGGAAAGAAGGCACATTATAGGGATGGTCACATCTACATTGATGGGAAGAGGGTCGAATAGCGCCATCTGGCCTATGAGACACGGAGGAAACAACATGAAGACAAAGAGATACACATAGCAATCTGGAACTGTAATGGAGTCCTATGGACACATCCAGGGAGACTTGAGGAGGTGATGGAGGGCCGGGATATCATCTTGATGACAGAGACACATGAGAGCCCGGAGAGGGGCTTACCACGGGTTGAGGGTTATCAGTGGGAGTCAGCTCACCGACAGGGGATGAGACAGGCCACCTCCTGAGGTTCAGGAGGTATTGCAGTGCTTTTCAGGCATGGGTTACATGAGCATGTTCGAGTTGTAGCACGAGACTCGGAGGCGAGATACATGTGGATTAGCTTATGCCTCTCGGAGACCAGATGGATTTATATCGCCCTTTGCTACTTTCCTCCGAAGGGGTCGCGGTTTGCCACCACCGAGGAGGCGGGTGGAGGAGAGGCTAGTGAGTCTCCATACTCTGTCTTATCTGAGGAGATCTTACACTATTCGACACTGGGAGAAGTCTTCTTGATGGGGGACTTCAATGCACGGACTCAGAGCAGACAGTGCGAGATCTATGACTTTGAGGATCCCCTGAGACTAGAGCCTACACAGGATACAGGGACCACTCGGATCTCCGCTGATGGAGGAGCTGACAGCACTAGATATGGGCAACATTTGCTGGAGCTTGGGGCCCGACACCATCTCGTTATTTATAATGGGATGACTCAGTGGCCAGATTTAGGTGGGTTGACTTGCTTTCCAGTGGGAGGCGGCAGTAGTACAGTGGATTATGTGATGGGATCCCGGGAGGCAGCAGATATGGTGTCTCACTTCACTGTACCACCATGCCCCATTGGGGCGGATCATACATACCTATCCCTCACTTTCAGGAGCTTATTGGAGACCCACCCACCCATCATACAGCCACCACGCACTATTTTTCACTTCACTCAGGACCTAGCCGAGGTGTACGACTATCATGTTCATGATCAGCTATTTGCCTTAGATCCATCGGCACCCATGGCCATGCTCACCTCCCAGCTCTCACATGTACTGCACTCCGCAGCCGCGAGGAGTTTCCCACACCACATACAAACAGGACGGCCACCTACATCTGGGAGCATGCCCCAGAACCGATGGTATGATGATGAGTGCAGAAACCTTTACTGCAGTCTCCGAGTGCAGAGGACTCGTGGGGAGATCACCCGGAGGCAGGCAGGCAGGAGGATGCATACTCTCACCCGCCGTAAGCGGCGAGCTTATGAGGAGGCTCAGTACTGGGACACATATCACATGCTCATGAGCAGAGATGCTGCTGCTGGTTGGAGGAGACTCAGAGAGCCCCGTCCTCCCACACCTATTGCCGATCCTCAGACCTGGCAGACATATGCAGAGAGACTTTATGATAGCCTTCACAACCCCCTATACCACAGCCCACAGAGCCATGCTCCACAGTCTCCACCTTCTTCACCCCACCTATGGTTAGGAGAGCCATATACCGACTCCAACATGGACGGGCGACAGATCATACAGGATTACAGGGAGAGCATCTCATCTATGCTATTGATACATTGGCACCATTTCTTGCTCATCTCTTTGCTTTGTGGATTTCCGCAAGGCATTTGATACTGTGCCCAGAGAGCGCCTCTTTCGGCGACTACAGATACTAGGCATACCTTCAGACATGATGTGGGGCGTATACAGGCTATATGAGCAGGTCTTTGGGAGAGTCCGATGCCCAGGAGGCTTGTCCGACACAGTTGCTAGCACCATTGGTGTGAAGCAGGGGTGCCCGCTCTCCCCCACGCTCTTTGGGCTCTATATTGATGAGGTGGTCGATTACATCACACAGGGAGGAGGCTCTGGGGTTGAGCTATCAGGTATTACTGTCCATGTTATACTTTATGCTGATGACATCGTCTTGGTATCCGACATGCAGGTTGGGCTTCAAAGACACCTTGTGTCTCTTGATGACTTCTGCGCACAGCAGGGGCTCACAGTGAACCTTGGGAAAACGAAGGTTATGATCTTCCACACTTCACCCGCAGTCAGGAGCCACACTACTCTCACATTAGCAGGAGGGCGGGTCGAGGTGGTGAGCTCTTATGTTTACCTTGGCATCACATTTACTAGCTCAGCTGGACGCTTCTCCATGGCTCAGGCAGTCCGAGACAGGGTGACCCGGGGGTATGCAGCTCTTGCTAGCCTTGAGCGTCAGTGTCATCAGGCACATTTTCAGGAACCCCGCACGAAGGGGTGGCTCTTTGATACATTAGTGACACCAGCCTTGATGTATGCAGCAGCGGTTTGGGCACCAGGGCTTGCAGCCTCCACATGGGTACAGCTGGAGAGACCACAGATCTTGATGCTCTCGAGGATGATACGCAGCAAACCATCCGTCCCGCACGACATTGTTCGAGCTGAGTTTGCTGCACCACCTATGGCAGTGGAGGCATTGTTCCAGACGATCTCCTTTATATACAGGATGAGGGAGATGCCCATGGAGAGATTATCCTGCTGAGCTTTTGAGGCATCCAGACAGCTGGCCGAGGCTGGACACACTGGATCTTGGTATGCACAGATGCTACAGTGGTTCTCACATCATGGGATAGACATTGAGCGGTTGCCACCTTTTCAGTATGATCAGTCTGCTCCACGGGGTTACCTCTCTCTCAATGAGAGGAACAGAGTGATGAGACAGGACATATGGTAGCACTACATACAGGAGACATGGACAGCACCAGAGAGCCCACTACCACCGAAGATGCTGTATTACAGAGACCACTTTATGAGCATCTCAGGGGATGGGTTTATACATCGACCGCAGTACATGGATGTATACATGCCACATAGCTCTCGTGTTGCTATTGGACAGCTACGAGTCTCATCACATCAGCTAGAGATAGAGGCTGGGAGAGCGGCACGGGTTCCTAGAGCTGAGCGGATATGCAGATTGTGCCGCGAGGAGGTGGAGACTGAGGATCACTTTGTATGTAGATGTAGAGCCCACCAGGGGGTCAGAGATAGATATGCCGGATTGTTTGAGGAGCACTCTTCACTACATCAGTTGGAGGAGGCCTCGGACCAGCGACAGCTTGGCAGACTACTACTAGAGCTTTATAGTTCTCGAGAGAGACTCCTGCAGACACCCGCTCCCACTAGGGGTGGGAGACAGTCCCAGCTCAGATTTCTTCCAGAGAGCTATGCCAGTGCCAGCTGATGTACCACGTGGGGTGACCGCACAGAGAGCAGAGGAATTGAGAGCCAGGAGGAGACCTAGACAGACTGGACATAGAGCACCCCGACTCCGTCATCGAGAGATAGCAGCTATCCGAATGAGACACCAGATGGAGACACAGGAGAGGCTAGCTCGCTTTCATTCAGACTCGGGGTACATGTTCATGCCATTCACAGCCTCAGCATCGGCGATGTATGATATCTTATATCCCTCTTATGGCACTGGATGGAGTTAGACATAGATCTGCATAGCATGCTTGTACTACCCCTTCAGCATATAGAGATGCATCTTGCCTTAGCACTCCATCCACATCCCCACCCCCCTTATATTGTTTGTATATGGGCTCCACCGATCCATGATGATTCACAGTTGTATCCAGACACATGCACACTTTTTCTTTTCTTTCTTTTCTTCCGATGACCGGAAGAACACAGTTGTATTATTTTTTGTCTCATAGGCCGACTTTGGCCTCTCGTAGACGTTAATATATCTTTCTTTCTTTCTCTCTCTCTCTCTCTCTCTCTCTCTTTTTCTACACATCTTTCTCCATGCTGTGTGTTATCTTCGTCACGAACGATTGCTAAATTTTGAGCATTGAAGTTATCGATTCTTCCACCAAGCTTCTGCTTGTTACACATGGCTTCTAGAATAGTCCAACGGAGAGTACCCTCTACATCAAGGTGGACAAAGAGGATTTGATTATTATCATCCTATATGTAGATATGATATGTTGCTAACAAGGACCAATGAGGATAAAATTGCAGCATTCAAGGCTGATCTTGAATCCTCATTTGAGATGTCAGATCTCGGGCTGTATTATTTGGGCATACAGTTTATATAATTAGAAGAGGACATTGTTTTGCTGCTGCAGTCCTAGTACATAAAGGGACTGCTAGTGATTCAAATTTCAGGATTGTAAGCCTATTTTTACTCCGGTAGAACCTAGGCTTAGGCTGAGTATGTATGATGTAGGAGAGCCTTGTGATGCTACTTTTTACAGCCATGTTGTTGGCTGCCTCATATACTTATGTAACACAAGGCCGGACATACAGTTTGGAGTGTCCCAATTGAGCAAATTTATGCACAGCCCAAGGACAAAGCATTGGTTGACCGTTGAGAACATTGCAGATCTGTTTACTAGGGCATTGCCTAGAGAGAAGTTTGATGTTTCTCGCTAAGTTTTGAGCTTACTCTCATTTGGAGAGTGATTTGCTATCCTGTACATATTCACACTATCACTACAGGGGGGATTTGTAGGAAAACTCATAGTGGCGGTGCTAGGTGTGAACATAGGCTTATAAGGGGCACTTTTTACCTTCTATATTGAAGGGGGTTTTCCCCCTTGACCACCCAGTGTGAAAGGACACCATATGGACTGCATTCTATTTATTCCTTGTACTTGTGGTTGTGTACACACAACCTTATCATTCTAATACATTCAGCATCATGTGGTTGAGATACCAGGATCAGAGATGCCTCGGATTGTACTTGCTGGAGCTGCGTAGACATAGAGAGGGTCTCCTGAGAGGGAGGGGATCAGAGAGGGAGAGACACCTACAGAGGCAGATTACAGACTTCTTTCGACCAGAGATTGAGCAGTCAGGTCAGCAGGCATTGCAGCTAGCCCCAGAGTACAGCCGCACCAGAGGTACACTGATTGATCGGGCTATAGAGCTGGGGCGGTCCAGGCGCCCCAAGATGAGAGGCCCATCTCGACACCGGCGGAGACTACAACAGAGGATCAGGATCATACTAGCACGGCATGGGAGACGTCCAGTCAGAGTACTCACCATGGAGGACATTGAGGATATCCGCCATCGACCGATGAGAGACATCTTTGGATAGTGATGTGTATGATGCTTACCTTTGTTGCTGGAGTTTTCCTCCTAGATGTTATCCATTAGGCGTTCCTGGTACCGTACTTTTCCTCATAGTTGTTTCAGTTTCAGTTAGTTGTTTAGTTGTTTTTAGCTTTCCTTACACAGACATTGTATCAGATCCACCAATTGTTGTAACCTTTTTGGTCTCATAGGTCATTTTGGCCTTTTGAAGACGTTAATATATCATTTCATTTCATTTCATTTTCTCTCTCTCTC
The DNA here is from genome assembly GCF_041138505.1 of Cibotium barometz. Lineage (NCBI taxonomy): Eukaryota > Viridiplantae > Streptophyta > Polypodiopsida > Cyatheales > Cibotiaceae > Cibotium > Cibotium barometz. The sequence goes on from NC_141065.1 coordinate 40,323,526, forward strand.
TCTCTCTCTCTCTCTCTCTTTGTGCTTTTTTCTGCCTCCATTTCTTGCACATTGGGTTTAAGCCTAACCCAACAGTTATTACGTGTTAAGTGCTGGTTTTACCATATCAGGGACGAGCATAGTGGAAATGAATGTTGTTTGTAATTGCTTATGCATGTACTTTCAATGTTCTAGGTGTAATATTGTACATTCATTTGTTTGACTATATATTCTTTTAATGCAATGCAGATCCCCCTGGAGACAAACGAATTAATTCAAGTGACGAGTCGCCCCAGGCTCTTTTTGAGGCTACTTCAGCATTGATGGAAAAACTAGCTGTGGAGGCTTATGAAGTTGCCATGGTGTGTCACCTCAACCTTAGATTTCATGTTGATATAACATTGCATGATGGTAGGTTTAAGAGTGTAAGCTGTCAGGAAGTATTGTCACAGTTGTCCATCACTCTGATTCCAGTCAAGCAGGTTGCAGTTGACCTCCTATGAACTTGCAGAAGATGTCACCATTGCGTTCTGACTGTGCTGATGTGTCCAGTGATTTGAGAATCACCCTTTTATTCAAAACGTGCTGATGTCCCCTCTGGTGATTTCAGGATTGCAACTTATCGCTATCCAATGCTCCCAGCTCCACCACCAGCTCTGTCAGTCTCCCATCACATGCAGAATTGCTCTACTGAGAGGCGTTTTTCTATACTTAACGATGGCCATGACTTTTAGCAGGCCAGATTCTATGGTGGTCATTGATCTTGGATTCAATGCGGGTTATTTTAACTCTAGGAGGGTTCTAGGTATGCGATCCTTTGAGCTAGGTGCCAACTAGGAGACCACAGAGCGGTCAACAAGACTGACTTTAGAGACATGGGAAAGATGGATAGCAGAAGATTTGCGCAAACACAATCACACACTAGTAATCTGTGCTAATCTCGTATTAATTTTGAGAGCCCAAGCCCAATCCTACAACCAAGAAAGGGCAGTGGCTGTCTGGAATATACAAATGACCAAGACAGAAGTAGAATTGCCCAAAGGTGGTGGAGATCGCTGCTGCTCGTCAAAGGCTGGCTGCCTTCTACTGATTCTTGTCTTCAAATGCACGCGTGGGCCCTTCTCTACTGCTTGGTTGCTGTAGAATGCTGAATGTTTGATGATTGTTGACTAGAGAGGAGAAGGGTCCTATTTATAGGTGGAATTGCGTAGTCCTAGGCTGGTCTGCCAGCTTCATGTAGATTGTGGGCTGGTTGGTTGGCCAAAAATTTCAAAATAACCTTAATTAAAAGTACGTTTCGTGCTGTTATCTGTTGATTGACCTGCCCTAGTGCCTGCTCCATGCTAATCTGTAGGTGTGTCACATTCTCCCCCACTAAGATTGTAGTTGTCCTTGGTTGTACGGTGTCCATAGTACTAAGTTACCTGCATACCTTGCTTCTGAGAAGAATTCTCCCATTGCTTCTGCAATCCTACGAAATCAATGGGAGTGAACTTCTTTAGGACCACCCTACACAGTTGTCACAATTTGCCATGGCATGATTTTACAAGTAATCCTCCCACCATAACAGGGTGGCATTGGTCACAGTTGACCAGACAAGATGATTTGAACACATTTGAACTGCCAAGCTGCTATGCTGCTGATGATCTCCCATCAGGAGCTAGTGTGTGACTCTCGAGTCCACGGCCGTATTGGGACTGCCACTGCAGTCGTCATAGAGATGCGCATGTGAGCGAGACTCAATGCAGGGCCTCGTCCATCATCCTTGTAAAGCAAGGCCTTGCCTGCCTCTACAACCCAAGCTACAGTCCCCCACGTGACAGTACGGGCGGTGCTCAGATCGGAGGTGAATAGGCGGAGGATGCGCTGCCATACCTGTTGTGCGTGGGGGTAGTCTGACAGGCAATGTCTCTGGCTCTCCTCAGGGCTGCCACAACAACAGCTCGTTGGCTTGCCTATGATTGCCAGCGACGTGTCCAAAGCTAGGGTTCGATGAGCTAAGAGCGAGAGAAAGAAGGAGATCTTCAGCTTGGAGCAAGGGCAGGAGAAGGCGAAGGGGGGGGTGCCAGTTGGGGGAAGTGCGCGCAGGGTGGGGGGGGGTGGGGCTGGAAGTTGGGCAACAGGCTTAGGGAGCTCTCTCGCATCGGGTATCGTTGCTATTTCTCAGCCACTTCTTGTACTTGAATTCGAGTTGTAGCTCTTCTTTCTTGTACATAATATAGAGCAGTAATTTAGGACTCTTGTGTGTGTTGTATGCGTGTTTCTAGTGCTCTCTATCTTTGAAAACCCTAGCACATAGGCACAAGTATTCTACAGTTGGTATGAGAGCCTAGTGAACTTGCAAATTTTTCCTTTTCTAGCACCCTTGTGCCTTGACTGCTTGGATAGTGTAGAGCCCCTTAATTCCACGAGTGCACAAGGTCGGGTTTGGGAGAAGTCACTATTTGGTTCTTCCTGGTGTATTGGTGCCCCCCTTAATCCCACCCACGCTTCCTCAATATGAAGGGTTGCAACCATTGCCATCATTCTTTATCACTTGTTTCGAGCTGTTGGTTATGGTCCATGGATCCCGCATAGCTTGTTCAAGGTCTCAAAGCAAGCATGGAGTACATTTCTAATGGTCTAGGATTGTTACCCTAGCGTTCCGGATTTGGCGTCTACAACCGAGGCTCGTACTTCTCAACAAGAGGACTCTTCTCACCTGTTGTTTGGATTGGGTGGAGTATCTTCAATGTCTAATGTCATGGAGGCACCACAAGAGGACATATGAAAGATTTGTCTTCACCTTTGGAGGATATACCAATGGGTGTCTTCTCAGTGAAAAGATTTTTTGGAGATTGCACTGACAACAGCCATCAACAGATGTATTACTTGGAGTATGTTCCACAAGATGGTGGTCTAGACATTCAGGTGTTGAGCAGTACTGATGGATACATATTTGGTCTAGCTCTTCCAAGGAGTATTGTTCTTGGTACTGCTTTCTTCCTTCAGGATGGATGCATTGGACGTGGCCGACAAGATCTTGATCATATGTGGCTTCTGCTGTATTTATCTATGCCTAGCTTGTGCCTTAATCTACTATTTTATCTGCTGCCCTTCAGGGATTAGCCTTGGATTAGGCATGTCCATGTGCATGCACATTGACATCCCCTTTTTCTCTGATACCAATGTTACATGTGGAAGCTTTGGTAGTCTTCTTTCAGCCCTAAGTACCGCATAGCAACACCTGATGCAAGAACTATCAGCATAGACAGAGAATAGAAAAAGAGAGATGGCTGTATTTTCAGTATATTCATAAGAGTACAAAAGGGTACAATGAGTGTGGCCTTAGGCCTTCACAAAAAGGTAAACAAAAACCTATTCTATGGTCTACTCCATCAAAGAGTGAGACGACTACAATGATCTCCACCATGACCTTTTATAGCCCCTTTGGCTGCCAGTCCACCTGGCTGACTGCTATCAGCCAGCTTCAAGTGGTCTATGAATCGAATATGCTACTGAGACAAGAGGTTCATGCCTTCCTACACGTGGCTGCTGACAGAATCTTGAATCTTGATCATATCTGGCTTCTGCTGTATTTATCTGTGCCTGGCTTGTGCCTTAATCTACTGTTTTATCTGCTGCCCTTCAAGGATTAGCCTTGGATTAGGCATGTCCATGTACATGCACATGACAAGCAGTTATTGTCATCAATCTAGGCATTAGTGGCTGGAGTGTAGATGGACTTTTACGAGGTCGTCCTTTGGAGTGTTCTTCCCATGGGCTACCGGAGGATAGGCTATAGTGTTTCGTCATGGATGGTTGGACAACTGAAAAGTTTTGGATCAGGCAAAAGTTAATCATTCGGAGGTTTGTTTGCAGGCCTTTGTACTGACGTGGCAAGGACAGAATGTTGTACTTGTCTCAACTTTTTCTCTGTTATCTCTTCAAGTTAAGTATATTTCACCAAAGTACTAAGTAAAGAATTCCTTAAATCACATTGCTTCTGCAATGTGTAACAGGCATGTTGGGCTTTTTGAACAGGTCGATGACGATCTTTGGTGACATTAGATGTTACCCGTTGTGAAAGTTTCTTGCTGCTTTTAGTTGCAATGGGAGGTGTCACCTTGATGAACACCAGTTACAGGCTTGGGTGTGGCTTAGGAGCTAATGGGATTGGATAATTGGGTGCCCCAGTTGTTGATGTTTTTTTAGAAAAATATTTTGCAGAAGTTGGCTGGGTAGAATTTGGGCATTGCATGATTTCAAACAGCATAAAGGCTTAGGACCTTAGCAAAAAATCAGTTTCATGTAAATATTTTCTGAATTGAAGCGCCTGTATCTAACTTCTGAATCCAATTTCTTTTGTGTGTAGGACAGGTCAAAACAGAAGTGCAGATAATCAGTGGTGAAGTTGCCAAGGCGATTGTTGAAGAAGCGAAAAGGATCAATCCAATAGCAGTGGTGTTGGGGAGATGTAGCCATGGGATTCTAAAAAGGTGCAGCTTCTCCCCTCTTATTGATGAGGGCACAATGTTGCACGTTTATAATTTGTTTGAAACATTTTGTCTGTGTGGTGGTTAAGTAATCTTAAAATATGGACTTAAATGTTAATGCACGTGAGGATGTGAGTTCATAGCAGATTCCAGCCATCCACCTCTAATGGAGGCTCTTGCTTGGAAGAGGAGGGGCGGGGGATTTGGTGGTGTTTTTTTTCCCTGTGCATCGTGCTGGCATATGATGAGCCACGTTTGAGGCTGCCAAGTAACTCCCACTTGGTGTCCCACTGTGTAGAGGGCTCCTAACATGACCAGGGAACTTGCTAAGGCTCTACTACAATGATATGATGTAGATCAAGGTGTAGCAGCATGCTAGTGCAGTCTTCCACAGAGCGTAAGGCAGGGCCCGACTGTGAATCAGGTGTAGGGGCAGCCCTGCATGAACAGCAGCATTACCCTGCGGCGTAGTTGCTATGCTGCAGGGCAGTCCCAGAGGCAGTGCAGCTGAGAATTTTTTGTGCTCCACCCCTCCAACAAGTAACCTGTCTACCCAATAGTGTCCATCCAAATGGCAGTAGTGACATTTGCCCTTCTTTTTGGGCTTGTTTGCATCCCCTTTGTCAGACTTTTCACCAGTAGAAGAGGGCTGTCCATGACCAGCCTTGCTAGACTGTTGTCCCCCATGCTTAAAGCTCTTTGCTTTACCCTTATCCTTGGCTGTAAATGCCTTTTCTCCACCACGGTTGCTCGATATGTTTGCTCTTGTTTGCTCTTCCTGCAAGAGTAAACCCACGAGCTCTTCAAAAGTGACGGGATCACCACCTCCTCTCATTGAGAGGTTGAGAGAGGTGTGAAAGCCCAAGTAGGAAGGCGGTAAAGAATGAAGAGTGTTGGTGACCATTTGTCTGTCTGGGATAACCTCATCAATGTTGAGCAATTGTTCCTGCAAATCTTTCACTTTGGTGAGATGATCTGCCATGGAGTCACCCTCATCCATAGAAAGAAGATCCAATTGCCTCTTCAAGTAGGCAACTCTTGCCTCGTTGCGTACCTGATACATTGCTTCCAATGTGTCCCATGCAAGCTTCGATGTCTTGCATGAACGAATGTGCGGAATAATAGTCCTTTTGACTGAAAGGGCTATCAATGACATGGCCTGTGCATCTCTAGAGTCCCATCTCTTCTGCTCTTGTGTGGGAGCAGGATCTACATCAGGAGCTCTTTGAGCACCTCCCCTTTGAGGCGTGGGTGGCTGAATGGTATGTGGGCGTGTGTCATCACCACACACGATGCCCCAAAGCCCTTTGGCTACCAGCAAATTACGGATCATAAAACTCCAGAGGGAGTAGTTAGATCCATCCAGCTTGTCCTCCTGGGTGAGCACACCAAATACATCCGTAGCATTCTGTGCCATGTCAACAAAGTATAGCTGCAAGCAAACCAAGCACCAATGTGCACTGCCAGGCAACCAAATGTCCTGCGCAAATGTATGCTTGCAAACCAAAGCAAGTGTAAACCTGCACCAAATTGTCCAATTACACTCAATGTGTATACATACGCGACAAATCATAGCTGTAATGCCCAATTACATGCTCCAATCAGAAAATCCCCAATTTTTATGCACTCCAATCGCTTCAATGTGCATCTAATTGGCCAATTTTCACAAAAGCCCCAAATTTCTGCAAATGTAAGAGCTTCAATTTGCCAATTTTGACCTCAATTTTGAAAAACCCCCGAATTTTCGCAAATAAGAGAGGTTCAATTTGCTGATTTTGACCTCAATTTCAAAAACCCCCAAATTGCAGGCAAAGCAAAATGCCCAATTTTTTCAATTTGTCCTGAAATTGATAAATTCCCCAAATTTCTTGAATCCTGCACCACCTGCAAATTCAAATCTTCCTGGCAAACCCTATTTTGTTTACTGAAACACAGGTACCTGGGCAGCAATGTTGCACAGCCGGGGAGACGTTGCAGGTGGAGATTCAAGGCTGCTGCGTGTACCTGGCAGCAAGGTGGAGGCGGAACCGTGCAGGTGTCGAGGAGAGCTGCAGTCGACGAAGAGGTTTGCAGAGGGCTGGTGTCGGGCAGGACCCGCCGGCGGCCTTGCACTAGCACGGAGGGCTCAGGACGGCTGCGGCTGTTGTAGACGTCCGGAGCGTACCAGCCACAGGCGCGTTGGGCAACGGGCACGCACGGGAGGCAACGGCGGGCATGGTTGGTCGGAACGGAAGGGAAAGTGCGGCCTGAGCTGAACGGCGAGCGGGGTCAGGGTCGATGCTGGGCGACGGCGACGATGACGAAGGCCGTGACGTAGGAGGATTACGCGGGCGCCGTGGGAACGGAACAGCAACGGCCGACTGGAACGAAACCGGTGGGCGATGGCGGGCGGAACTGAATGGCGAGTGGTCGGCCGGAACTGAACGGCGATGGCGGGCAGTCGGGACGGAGCGGCCGCCGGATGCAGAGGAGTATAACCGCCGGATGCAGAGGCCGGATAGGAGCGCCACCGGCTGCTGGAGTGTAACCGCCGGATGCAGAGGCGGTGCCGCCCGTGAGACTGGGCGGAGGTGGTGGGCTCCCCACTAGTGCCGCCCGTTTCTGGCGGCCGGATGGTGGAGCAGCTGGACGGAACTGGCGGACGGACGTCGACGGAAAAACAGTGTCGACGGAAATTCGCAGTCGACGGAAAAAACACAGCGCCGACGGAATTTTGTAGTTTTTTTTAGCAGATTCTGCACAGCCACCACTCCAGGGCCAGCTCCCAGCTCTGATACCAAATGTAATATAGAACTACAAAATATTATATGTGTCCTTTCACACTTGATGTCCAAGGGGAAAAACCACATGGGAAAAAGTGCCCTTGGTTAAGCCCTGTTCACACATAGCACTACCATAAGTGAGCATATGCCTACACATAGCTGACACCTACTGTCATCCGAGATCTGATGCACATATTGCCCTGTCTCAATCCGTAGCTGATGTGATGAGGTCCGGATCTGTCCAATGGCACAACGTATCCCATGTGATAGGTGTACATCCATGTAAGCCGGGCGGGTGATAAAATCATCTGGTGAGAGGTGTAGAAAATGGCTCTTGTAATGAGAGAAGAAGAAGAAGAAGAAAGAAGAAAGAAAGAAAGTTATATCAACGTCTATGGAAGACCCCAAGGGCCTATGTGGGGAGAGAGAGAGAGAGAGAGAGAGAGAGAGAGTCGGACATAGTGTTGCGTCCGGAATACCCTCTGTAGGGCCCCCACCACACAGATGGTGTATTTGCTTTATTACAATGATGCAAATCTGTAAAATCTTGTGGTTCTTGACGTTTCACCTTCACCTTGGCTGTAGAGTTTCCCTTGGCTGTCCTGGCCCTTGGAATTCTGCAACCCTTTGTGAGTTGTAAGATAACCAAATGAATCTCTTGCTTAGGCTTTTATAGTGCCTTTCTATGCTGGTTGGTGGTAGCAAACAGGGTCGGCCTGTTTATTTAATGCTCCATGACCTAAATTCATGCATTTGTCCATGTGGCATCCAAGTGTGGGATGCACGTGACAAAAGGTACTATTATTGTACATATGTTGCACTGATGATGATGCCCTGCCTTCATCGCGTGAGGACCAACCTCCACCCCAGGGGTATCATACTTGCACCACAAGGGCATTGTCGCAATTATCAAGGGCATTGTCATAAGGGGTGTACAGGTTCAAAAGCAAGGTAAACGCAAGCAATCAAGAAGCATCAAGAACGTCAGGCATCACTATGTGAATCCTCAGTTTTAGCCCATGGAAGTTAGGTCCTCAAAGGAGTACCTCAATGGACTCTTGGGAATAGGATCAGCAGCCTTAGTTAGGTGCCTTGATCAACCTCAATCATCAATCATAAGTCAGTGCATTGAGGGACAAGGGTATGAATGCAAGGGGACAACATTGGAACAGATGCATAGTCATGGAGAATCTCCGAAAGGGAGAAAGATGAGAAATGAGCTATCTATTAGTTAACAGAAAACAGCCTTAAAAGGCTAGATACAAACTCACCTTCATGTACGGAGCGAGGATTGAAGAACAAAAAAGGGGGGAAGGATGCTCTTCTCCTCTGGCTAGCTGCTCTATGAGGAGAAGGCTATCTCATAAAAGGGGTGGGGGAGGGAATAACCACACAGGTGGTGTGTAGTGCCAAGTGGGCTCACCACCACTATCTGTGAGAAAAGGACCAGGTCGCCAAAACCTCAAGAAGGCTTCCCAACGCTTCTGCATACGGTTAGAAGCACCCTGAAGCTTCCCCCATTGGTCGTGGAGGGTATGAATGATATCGAGCGAGATGCTCTTGTTGGACTACGTAGGTGGGGTGTGGGTGCCTTCGATGGCTTCGCTGCATTGAGCTCTCCAGATGTGCCATGTAGCAATGCTGCTACAAATCTCCCATCTCTAGCTCGAACCAAGAGTAAAATGACCTCTGCGCCACTCTTTGGCGTGGAGGGCTTGGAGTGATGAAACACCGCACAAATCCAAATGGGAGCCACCGTCTCCTCGAAAATACCAGTTCCTTCGACAAGGAGACATCAGAAGAAACTGTAATCCACTGGTTGCTCCAGATCCCTGGGGGGGCGGGGGGGTGTGCGCGGGGTGACTCTGGCTGGAGAGCCCTCTTCAGAGAGGCAGCAATGGTCATCTCAGATTGGCTCCGAGAAACAATGAATCAAGCGGCAGACTGAACTCGCCGGCTGCCTCCACTTTGGGTCTTGCACGGCTGGAGGGCGGGAGGAATGCTCTGGAGAGGTGGAAGGAGGGGGAAGAGGGGACTCTGAAGGAGTCGGGTTAGAGGAAGCTATTGCGGGGAGAGCTAAAGACGAAGGTTTGGGGGGGGGGGGGGGGATAGCTGAAGAAGGAAGAGGAGGGGAGGAATCCTCCTCAGAGGAAGGGTCTACCGAAGTAGGGCCAGAGGGCCTCACTAGGATCTGGGAACCTGGAGAGGAATCTCGGCGAGGTAACGACCTCCAAATAGGAGGGGCCGGAGGTGGGTTCATCGAGGTAATTGTGGGGGGTTTATCACCGTTGGGTGGCTATTGAGATAAATGCTCGAAACAGGTCTCTGACGAAATCGTATCCTCCTATGCTATGCCAGCCAGGCACGCTCGGCGGTGCCGCTCAACTCTGGAAGTTGGCTGGCGGCTCCATCTCAGGCCAACAGTCTGCCACTCTCCAGCATCAATATCGGCCGTGGCCGGATCTTGGTGCTCTGCTGCTTGGGGGCCGACTTCCCTCCCACCCCCCTGAAGAGGATTTGAGCCAGAGGGGGGACCATTGGAGGCAGTCTCCTGGATTGACGGCGAGGACAAGCTCTAGAGAGAGGTCCCATCTGCCTGCATATGAAGCATTGGCCTGGGACCTGATTCACTGCCTACGCGCCCTTTATGCCTAGTCATTCCGAATAACGGGCAGCGGGGCATTGGAGGCGGTCTCCTGGACTGACGGCGACGACAAGCTCTAGCGAGATGTCCCATGTGCCTGCATATGAAGCATTGGCCTGGGAGGCCAGAATACTCCACTCTCTACAGAACAGGGGCTCCCCGGAGGGAACAAAGAGAATTGGCATGCGGCACTGCCTCTGGAGAGGCTATGTAGATACGAAGGAATGGAATCCTGGCTGCCTAAGCAAGAACCGAAGCGGCGGAGGAGGGGGATTCCATCACTCTCCCGATAGCACCACTTATCACGCCGAGAGGAGAGGAAGGTATTCCTTCCTAAGGCTTGGGAAGCAGATTGTCATAGGAAAACTTAAAATGCCAGCCTAAGGGTCGGATGCTAGGTCGAAGTCGTGCTGCCACCTCGCAAAGAAGGCTTGGGCCATACACAGTGCAATGGGGCTCAGCTACATGACTCTGTTCGACGTTGCTGTCGAGTTGAACTCAACATGGTAGTAGCCACACCCCAAAGGATGAATATCAGTAATCTTTCCAGGCGTGCAAGGAGGCTAACCTGCAATAGATCCCTGAGCTGTCCGCGCATCGGGTGGCTACCCACAATCTTGCAAACCAAGGTGGAGGCCTCTAAGGATGTGGCTGTCGAAGCAAGGAGCTAGAGGTCCGCTTCTGAAAAGGAGAGGCAAGGAACGGCGGCATCGGTCAGAGATGGAGCGGCTGCCATGAAGTCCTCCTGAAGGTTCAAGACCAGAGGAGGCCGAAACTTGCCCGAAAAGAAGAGCTGCCCAAGGGGTGGGGGGAGGCGAGTAGGGGAACGTGGAGTAGGAAGGTGAGGAGGGGGGTCGAAAGAGGGAAAGGAGGGGAGGCGAAGCGGCCAGCAGGCAAGGGAGAAGAGGAGCAGGGGAAGCAAGCCGGAAGAAGAAAACAAAAAGAGGCACTGGATGGGGGAGGAGAGAGGGCAGGCAGGAGGCGGGGAAAAAAGGGGGAGTGCTGGACAGGGAGGACAGGGGGTAGAAGGCGGGATGCGAGCGAGGGCGGGGGGCAGGCGCACAGGCGAGAGGGATGGAAGGGGGCAGTGTGCAAGCGCGAGAGATGGAGAGGGCGGGCAGGGGGCAGTGCGCAGGCGAAGGGGTGGAGAGGGCAATGGCGGGCAGGAGGGGGGGGAGGCAAATGTGCAGAGGGCAGGGCGCAGGTTGGGGGGGCTCACAGCTCGATGGTCGACACTGTTAAGAGCTTGCCTTTTTTCAACTACACTGCGTAATGATTGGCTGCTCTTACTTTGACAGATCCAGAGGACTCCACATTGGGAGGCGCACAACATTACCCCTCCCATCCAGAGGAGATTCTGGTATAGACTTTGGCATTCATACATGAGGAGCCAGATCTCTTACTTCTTCTGGCTATTTTCACATGGTGGGCTCCCTACTAATAATTGGAGAGCTATCTTTGGTGCTGATCCAGCCTGTCCCAGATGCACAGCACCTTTAGAGAACAGTACATCATTGCTTATGGGAGTGCAGAGCAGTACAGAGGATCTCGATATCTATAGCCCATTCTTTTGATATCTATAGCCTGGCTCTTGGGCTGATTGAGGAGAGGTCCAATTTTTGTTACTTGGGGTGCTAATGCTTGGCTGGCCCAGTTTGGCCAACACATATTCTTTGAAGGCAGGCATTCTGATCCTGCCATTTTGGTACGTGTAGGTGTGGCCCAGAGAAGTATATTCCTTAATCACAGTATGCACCACCCTCGCACAGCATTGACACCACGTGTGGGAGATCATTGCCAGCATTACAGCATGGTAGATTTCAAAATCCAGATGCACAGAGGATTTGGAGGGCACTCGTATTTATGATGCTCAGTGTATATGCAGCATATGGAGTGACATCGTTCACACCCTTATGGCCACATGGGCCTGCACACAGGGTCCATCTACTATCTAGAGCTGGTGAAATGCAACCTGTTTATGAGAGAGTGGGACCATGGTGTTTTCTTCTCTTCGGTCCCCATGGGACTCTCTTGGCAGCATTTTTACATGCCCGGAAGCTCCGTGTCTTCTTTCATTCCTAAGCACCTTTCCTAGGAACACACAGATGCAGCCATGTAGAAGAGATGGAGAGAAGAGAGAGAAAAACAGAGTTTTCACCTAATCTACTGTATATTCATATTACCAAAAGTGTATGTATGACTATACAAATCTTGGTGGCCTGAAGCACACCCGAAAGGTGATTGTTGACTAGCGAAGTCCTAGTTCTAGACCCATCTCCAAGAGGGAGATGAGATAAATGATACAAAACCATGCCTTGCCTTATATAGGACCTCAAGGAGCTGGTCGGCCAGTGGAATCTGTCCTCTAGCAAGAAATGCCATAAAAATCACATTAAATACTATAAATGCTGCCGATTGGGAAAACAACTGCCAGCTGCTGTTCTGAGTCCTAAACAGGCTGTTTATCAGCTGCCAAATCCGGTGTTAGCTTTGGATTAGCCATTTTATATTACCAAAAGTGTATGTATGACTGTACAAATCCTGGTGGCCTGAAGCACACTCAAAGGTGATCGTTGACTACCAAAGTCCTAGTTCTAGATCTATCTCCAAGAGAGAGATGAGATAAATGATACAAAACCATGCCTTGCCTTATATAGGACCTCGAGGAGCTGGTCAGCCAGCTTTCATGCTGTCAGCTAGTGGAATCTGTCCTCTAGCAATAAATGCCAAAAATCACATTAAATACTATAAATGCTGCCGACTGGGAAAACAATTGCCGGCTGCTGTTCTGAGTCCTAAACAGGCTGTTTATCAGCTGCCAAATCCGGTGTTAGCTTTGAATTAACCATGTCCATTGGGCATGCACATGACATCCCCTCCAAAACTTGATGACAGGCTTCCAACTTCTGACCATGAATGGCAGGTGCACAGTCCAAGAAGGGTAACACAGACATGGAAGAAGATCCCATGAGGTTGATTGGTGTTCAGCAAGACCCAAAGGGAGCCCTGACAATCTCAATGCCAGTTTGGGCATCCCTAGAAAGCTTTCAGGAAAACGGTTCCAAGGGATGATGATCGTCCAACGGGTGGAGGGAAGATGCTAGATCAATGCCCGGGAAAAGAAGACCAAAGAAGTGTTCAGGGAGGACAGGGCATGAAGGACAAGGGACAGAGTGGAACAGATGCACAGATCTACACCAAACTTTGGAGTGGAATCAGAGGATTGCAAGGTTTTGAGTAGGAAGGTTGCCAGGATTTGAAGGATGACGGTGGCATCTGGGACACCATCAATGCTTAACCTTGTTGAGCCTAATGCTCTGATACCAATGTTGCCTGGTCACCACACCACCAAAAGATCAAGACACGGGTGAGGGTTTCATCCATGTGCGATGCAGTAAGGGTGAGTGGGTGGGTGGCTGGGTGCGTGGGTGTGACATGGGCGACATATCTCAGAATCAGCCTGAAGCTCTGATACCAATGTTGATGCAGAAGATCTGGGAGTCTTCTTTCAGCCCTAAGCACTGCATAGGAACACTTGATGCCAGAACAATCAGCATAGACAGAGAATAGAGAGAGAGATGGTTGTCTTTTCAATATATTCAGAGATGTATAAAAAGGTTACAATATCTTTGGCCTTGGGCCTTCCCAAAAGGGGTAAAGAAAACTCTACTCTAGGATCTACTCCATCAAGGAGTGAGACCATCAACAATGAGCAAGGAGATGCCTTTTATAGACCCAAACATGCCCAAGAATCTGGCGTTGCCAGCAGAGAATCCCAAAAAATCCTCTATGCTGCCGACCTGCTCCAGAAACACTCCAAAACTGGTTGATAGGGTCCTTGTCCTCTGGACTATTTTCTGTGCTTGTCTGGCCCTAGCATGAGCCCTAATCTTATTTTCTTCTTCTTTTTCTTTTTTCCGACTGACCCTAGGCCCAAGATCCTCCCATAGTTTCCATTTTTCCACTGCCCATAGGCACATTTCACCGCCTGTAGGCGCTTTTTTCCACCCGTAGGCGATGCCACCGAGGGAGCACTTAGTGGGGGTTTGAACCCAGGACCTCTCGGTCCCAAGACAAGCATCTCACCACTTGAGCTACCATCTTATTGGCGGCATGAGCTCTAATCTAGCTGTTTGTCTGCTGCCTATCAGGGTTAGCCTTGGATTATGAACCATGTACGTGTGCACATGACAAGCATTATGCCCCAAATTTGTTGAGATCTCCCTATATTCTGGGATGAGGATTTTCCTTTCTTTTTAGCCGGGATTTTGTACTGTTTCAGTCATACTTAATAGGAATCCCTTTCTCTGGGGAAAAAAAGAAAAATCCTACAAGAGTCCTTAGTATGTCTTGCTCACAGTTCCGAGTTTTCATAAATGCCATTGCCCTTTTTGTCTATACAGTGTTTTCCAAGGAAGTGTGAGCGAGTATTGTTCGCATCATTGCCCATGTCCGGTTGTTCTTGTTCCCCCAAAAGGTAAGCAACCAATTGCTTAAAAAATTTGCATGTTGCTGCTGTGAAGGACTAAAGTATTTTGTGCCAATTGTACTGCAACAGAACTTGGTGATCAATCAGTGCTTTAGGTGGCGGGGTAGTTCTGCATCAGAATTATTTGTCCAAAACTCCAGATCAATGTCATTACATTTTCAATAAGCAGAGTGCTCTATCTTCCACAAATTCCATGCTTTTGCTTGGATCAGCATTGGGCTTATTTATATGGTTTCAAGAACTTCATCAGGACAGCCACATGGGTGTTGGACCAATGCTTGACTTGGGTACATGTATAATATTTCTCACCTGCAATCATTTGTGAACACCGTTGATTGTTTGTATCATTTTTACTCAAATATATGGATTTTTTGTATACATTTGTATAAATGGCCCCATCAAAGTGACCTTCCCTTTTCAAATGATTATCCCCTATTGGCTGAGAATCCAATAGTTGAATACCAGGAAATGAATTGACACAGAAATCGTGCAATGCACGTACACATGCACATATGTATGCTTGTATGTATTTTTGGTCAACACACCATATTGGGTATCGCCTCTTGTGATCCAAGTCTAATGGACCTGCTTTTTTGACCAATCGCCAACAGGATCTCAAATGAGAGAGGTGTTTCGCCCCCTCCTTGTAGCTGTATGGAGAAACACCCTTATTCACTGGCTCTTCTTGTGTTCTTAAATCATCCACTCATTTTCTCTCTAAGTTAATTTTTCTACATTCTAATGGGCTTTACTTTATTTTGCACCCTACTTTGTTGTGTCTGTAACCTACTTTCCCTCTTGCTATTGATTCTATGTGGGTTGCTCATGTGATTATTGGTTTTTCAAAGTTTTGCAAGGTATGGACTTTCTATCAAACTCTCATAGTGTGGGAAGAGAAGCCAAAGCAGTGGGACTCTAAGCTTGATGTAAGAGATAAGCAACCAAGGTGCTTTGCTCCTATTTGAAGCCCTCATTGAGAAGTGGATAAGAGGTGTGCTAGGAAAGGATGTGGGAAGCTAGTAATTAGCCGATTGGTGACAAGAGCAAGTGTCTAGATAAAGTAGAGAGAATAAGAGGGAAGCACTTGCAAAAGGTTCTAGTGAGGAGGTAAGCGCTATGTGAAAACTTCTTGTGGAGAAAGTGTGAAGGCATGCATCATGCAGAAAATGATGAACTCAAAGATGCCCAATGCGAAGAAGAACTAGTGGGTGAAAAATTTGATGATGAATTTGTTGAAGATCCATCCAATGACATGCAATGCAATGAGAAACGAGTCGATCCCCTTATAGTTGCCTTGTCTGTATTATTGATCTTCTTGTCATTGGGATGCACAGGACGCTGTAGACAATGAGAGTGCTGCTATGGAGCTGTGAGCTGCTGCTGAAGAACTTCTCTTTCTCCTCTAATCTCTCTTTTCCCACACACACAAACCCCAATGCAAAGAATAGGACCCGAACTCTGACTTACAGAAATTGAGCTTCAACACTGCAATGCTCACTGAACAAGGGTAATATATCTCTGATTTCTCCAAGCAGTAGACTAGTTTTGATACCAACTTAAATTTTGGGTAAGCTAGGGCTCCATACAATTGATGCAGAGAGCTCAAACTTTTACAGGGAGAACCACTAATTTGCATCCGCTCATCACAACACATATGCTAGAAAATGCATATCATGAATGAGAACTGAAGGTTAGCATGCATATGTTTCTTGTTGTGTGTGTGTGTGTGTGTGTGTGAGAGAGAGAGATATCACACACACACACACACACATATATATTGTGTGTGTGTGTGAGAGAGAGAGAGAGAGTATCATGAAATCATAAAACCAAATGTTTTTGTGTACACGTGTTCCACCACCACCTAGGTAAGCATACCATACACTAGGGAGGATTGTGGGTCCTCACATGATGGACCCACACCCTCAAATATAAGGTTTTCCCATCAAGGGTGACTCACCCCCTAGATTGTACGAAAGGTGCCAGATTTACATGCAGGTAAATTTTCAACCATAGAAATGAAGCATCTAAAGCATGTAAAAACCTATGACTTTGCTTTCAGTTGATACATAGCCACTCTAAAATAAGGTTTATAGCCATCCTAAAACAAGTCTTTGCCTTTACATTGGCAAATCTCCCACACGTATAACTATTTGATTTTATTGCAATTTCTCTGCTTGCAAGAGCACTACAACAATCAACTCATCAAACGTAAGGGCATTGGGATTACCCTTCATCATAAGCCGAAGTATGGATACAAAACCGTGGTATGAAACTGGTAAAGTTATGAGAAACAGTGGACACCAATGCATGATCGGATAGGCCTCATCAATAGATTCAAGCTGCTATCTCTGAGATCTTTGATCCTTGTGAGAAACTCATCCATCGAGTCTCCATCATTCATATTCTTGGATGCCTAACTACTTGTGCAAGTAGGCCACACATGCCTTGTTATGCACCTGGTAAAGCACATTAAGTACTTTACCAAGTGCTTGATTGATAATGTTTTATTGGCGTCTATTGGGAATAATGCTCCTTTTCATGGAACGTGCCACCAATGCATGTACATGTGCATCCCTACCATGCCACCTCGCTTGTTGCACTATGGGAGGTGTGGAGATAGATGCCACAGTTACATTTGTACTAGTATCACCATCTAAAGTACCTGTATTATCCTACACTAGCAAGACAAGGCATGTCTTAATGCCAATAACAACATTTCAAACTTTGGCAACCAATACATGGTGCAACTTATCCTCACTAGAAAACATCCCAAATATATCACTACATGGTTTTCAGCAGTACAATAGCATAAATTTGGTGTATCCACATATGGTTATCGCCGCTTCCTCCCTCATCATCGACATTGCATCTTGGAGCTCATCATCAATTGCTTGGTGATGATGAGCATCATTAATGTTTATAACCTTGCTAGTAACATTACCAAGATAGCTACTACTAGATCACTAATGACAAAGAGACTTGCAAAGCATATGAAAAATGGCAGTGTAGAGTGTATCCCCCACTTGTTCTAGGCACCTATAATATGCTCCAAAAGATGCTACTAACCATAGTCTATGAAAATTTACTAAGGCTACAGAGACCTTTGGACCATATGCCCTTATCCCCAATGTCACATGTAATATTTTGGTGTATTTTTTCAACACCCTCCCTTAACAAAATATCCATGGCTACCAAGATGACAATGCTAGCTCTAGTTACTGTTTACAACTCTAGTTATGATGACCATCCATGTACCCGTAGGTCTTACTCATGGTGGTTTACAATGCTAGAAGTTGATGTGACAGATGCTAGGATTCTAGTTATGTTTACATTTTTCTTAGGATAGAGGGGTGACTACAAGTAGGCGGGCCCTAGATGGTATAGAAAACCCAATCATGCTCGATGTAGTTAGCCTCTACTGAGGCTTCTTTTTCTCTGTCTCCTTTTTCTTCTTCACTTGAGCTGTCTATTGTTCCTGCAAGTAGAGCTTATTGAGCCTTGTTTCTAAAGAAATAGTCTTTTTCTTCATGCCCTGGTTTCCCACAAAAATTGCATGATTTCTTGGAGAAGTCTTTCTTTGGATTTGATCCTTTCGGGAATCCTTTGCTGGACTTCTCAATAGCTCCCTTTGTTGAAGAAAGAACCATCTGTATTATCTTGCCTCTACTTAACTTTTGCATCTTCTTCTAAGAGGGATGCTTCCACATCCATAAGCTTTGGTGCTAGCAAGTTAGTGAGAGTAGTAACTATGTTACCATACTCCTCTTGAGGTAAACTTTTTAAGATGATGGCTATGATTACATCTTCTTAAAGATTCTTCTCGATTCCAGCCAATTGAGTGAGAATACTTTTCATGTAATTTAGATGAGTCGGGAGTGACTCCTGAATTTAATTTTAGCTCAAAGAATTTTATTAGGAGCCTGATTTTAGAGTTCTTTGATTGATCTACAAAGAGAGTGTCTAAGGTGTTCCAAGCCTCATTGGATGAGTCCTTTCTATCTATATGATGGATACAAGTATCATAAGGCTATGATGGCTAAAGCATTCTCATCCTTGCTGATCCATAAAGTTTTCTCATCCTTGGTGTTTGGTATTTTTTCTTTTCCATTTGCTATACCCCATAGCCCTTTTCTCATGAGAGTAAACTTAATCTTCACTTGCCATGTATGAAAGATGTACCCTTCAAACTTTTCTACTTTAGTTGCACTAGCCTTCATATTGGATAGGTCTTACCTCTTGGCTCTGGAAGCTAAAGGGCAGTGTCTAAACCCTTACACTTATTTGAGATGAAAACCTAGAAACTAAAAGCCCCCATCACTATAGAGTTGCATGGTAGAAGACAAAAACTCTGAAAAACCCTAGCTTTTTGCATGATGATAGTACCATGGTTTTGTATCTATTGGGTTTTTTGTTTTTAATTTCTTTCCTTTCATCTTTGGCTTTAGATGTTTTACATTAGAGGATTCATATAATAAAGAATTAATCCTCCAATGGTAGGGGTTAGTGAGAAAACTCACTGTTTTGGGATAGCCAAACTATAGTGTGTTGGATGACGAAATTGGAGGGCTTCCACAAACAATTAGGCCAAGTGGTTAAACCACATGCTTTAGCAATGTAATAATAAGAGAATTACACTTTAAACCTTTGGATTAGCCATAAAAACCAGAGAGTAATCTTTGTTGAAGTAAAGTAGCTCTTTGAGAGGTGCACAGAGAAGCCAGCCAGGCCTCTCCCATCATTTATTCAAAAAACTAAGACCACCACTGGATTCGCAGCTACCAAAAACCCTTAAGGGTATGAGGAATTAGACAATGTAGCTTCCATGATGAACGAATTTGTATTTTTTTTCCAAAACTTAGGGCGACGATAGTTTATCGCTTTCCCGGCTGATGTGCGTAACATCAGAGCAATTGATGTTGGCTGCCTCTTCACCTCTAAGCTGGGAAGAGCCTTGAAGAAGAAATTTGAGATTTGGTTAAGAGTGGAGAGTGTGGAATCTATTCTCCACTAGCAAGTGGTTGTGTGATGAAAGAAAGGAACTTCTAGATTAGCCTTGGATTAGCCTTGGATTAGCCTAGATTAGAAAAATCTAAAGATATTAATACTAAGGAATATGCATCAAAAGGTATCCAAAAGGTATATTAAAGGTACAATACTCCTAGAGTACATGCCTTTTATAGTTCCCAAGGCGGCCTATGTGCCCTAACCCCACATGTAAATGATCCTAAGCCCGTGTGCCTAGGTCATCCCATGTGCATCCTAAGAACACTTTGTTACAAACCATCCCATGTGCATGTGCATCCTAAGAACACTTTGTTACAAACCATTCCCTCCTAACATGATTTCATCCTCGAAATCTAAGGGTAGTCATGCATGAAAAATAAATATACGAGAGGCTATATACTAAAGCCCAAAAAATCGCATGATCAAGTACATAGATCTTGTGCCACCTGGATCAAAAGGGCAGGTCATATCTCCCCATGCCAAGAAAGTGTCGCCACCTTGGTTAAACGTGAAGTAACGCTGCCCCATCGTCAAAAAGTGATCTCTAACGATGCCCAGATCGAATGGAAAGGTCAGCCTCATCGATGATGAGGCTAGATAAGCCCCTGCCTGGATCAAAGGGAAATCCAAGGTAGTCGAAATCCAAGACAGTGGTCTTGTGATGATCTGGTGTGAATGGAGAGGCTAAGGAACCATTGTTGATGGCGCAGCTAGTCGTGTACCCCCTAGGTTCAACGGATAGGTAAGTTACACACCACGGATCCTATCGATGTTGTAGTAGCACCAGGGTCGAAGGGAAAACTCGTAAGTCCATCCACATGACCACAATGTGAATCCAAAACCCGAGGTATCCATCAAGTGGAATCAACACTCCTAGCAGGAATGTGGAATGATCATAGCACAGAAAAACCATTGTGTATGCCACGACTGAGATGTGATATAGGTGCATGAAAATGATATGCCACATAGTCAGTAACCATGTTCCCCAAGTGACATAGAATGCACCCATAGGAAAATGTCCTGGCCCCAAGTGACATAGAATGCACCGTAGGAAAATGTCCCAACCCCAAAGAACATAGGCTTGAGACGACACATGTGGGAGCCAAAAGAACATAGCTCGAAGTCTGTGTCATCGTGTAGGATCAAGTGTGAACCAATGCCATCATCCACTAAAGCACCACTCAAAGAATCAAAGGCACAATCCACTGTGTCGATGTGAATAGAAGTGCGAACCGAACCATGCACTGCATCCTCAAGTGCAAGATCCTCTATGTGTGCATGATCCATCAAGATAGAAACATGATCAATATGAGCGTTGTAGACCTCATCGTCACTGAAGATGGATAGAGTGTATACACATGATCCATCAAGATAGAAACATGATCAATATGATTGTTGTAGACCTCATTGTCTCACTGAATATGGATAGAGTGTCTAAAAGTAAATAGAGCATTAGGAATTTTTTGGACCCAAAAAGGGCCTCCTAAGGATTTCTAATTTTAAGGGATTAGAGCTTAAAAAGATGGGCTTAAGAGAGACAAAGGCTATGATGACTCCTATTTTTTGCCTTGCCACATCAACCATACCCCCCTAGTTTCACTTTTTAAAGGGAATATTCTCATACTCTCTCTCTTACTTTTTGACTTTTCTCATACTTTCTCTCTTACTTTTTGAATTTTTTATCTTCACTCTCTACAAATTGAATCTTTTTTGTCAGTTTGAAATCTCCTTCCTCATTAAGTCCCACCGTATCTCCCTTCCACATCAGTAAAACATTCTCGTATTTAGGTGGGCCCCAAAAAGTAAAAATTTTTAATTTTTAATTTTTTTACATTTTGAGGTTTAAAAAACACCACTCGACCAATATGTATGATGAAAATACTTTTTTCCCTCCAAAATCTTGTAATTCAAGGGTCATGTTAGAAGCTTGTCAGGAGCCAATATATCCATAACTAACCGTCAGGTCCCCACAACCCCATAAACATAACTAACTATCAGGAACCACTACATCCATGAGATCCTGAAATTATGGAGATCCCAAAAATTATTATTTTTTAATTTTTCTCATAAATGTAATTTATTGACGAAAAACTCCATGTTAGTATATTTGTATATCAAAAATATCATTTTCTACTTAGAAAAACGGATTTGTGTTAAACCTCCAAAAACAAACCTCCAACAGCAAAGTTTTAACACTCTCTCTCTCTCTCCTCTCTCTCTCTCTCTCTCTCTCTCTCTCTCTCTCTCCCTCTCAGGATCTCTCTGCTTTAGCTTCTTCCTGTGCTTAGCTATGGAGCCTTTGCAAGATGTGTGTGTGTAGCCTCTTATGAAGCTAGAAAACGGAAGGTTGATTTACACATTCGTATTCCTGAAGAGTATGGCAACTCTAAAAAAACCCATCCTACTAATGCACAATCTTTCCAAGCTCGTAGGATAACTAAGGAGAAAAATGTAGATCTTTGGATTGATGGGCTTCTCTATCCAATTGACCCTCTATTAAGAGCAAACCCTCCTTTCCGCAATTTATCATCTTTTATGCAATTTGTTGGTGAAGGAGAGCTTGGCTTGTTAGGATACTACAGAAGATTAACTACAAGTGGATCTTGGAAAACCCATATTCTTCAATCTCAACAGCAAGCATCATAATTCACCCTTTTACAATGTCAAGAAGGACTTAAAACATCATCAAATAAAATGAAAGAGATCCTCGCAGAGAATGTGGAGAAGGATGCAAAGATTCAAAGGCTAGAGGAACTTATCAAACGACTCAAAGCAATGCCAAATGGTGCTCATGAACGCAAAAAGACATTGGCTGGTATAGAATCTCTTGCATTTAAAGGTGGAGCACGGAAGAAAAGGATTCGTGTACAAGAAAGTAAGTAACATAAACTTTCATTATGCACTCAGTGATTTAAACAAAATAGTCATGATTTGTGTTCTGCCATGAATTTTTTACAAGAGGTGTGTGGTTCTAACGAAGAGGGATGGAAGGATTTGGTCAAAGCCATTATGAATACCAAGGATATTCTCTCAATTATTACTGACTCTCATCGTCCTAAAATACGCCAAGCTGTCAGCAAACAATGTGGTGAGTGAGATTACCACGTCCATCGATTCTTCACTAATTCAGCATGCTTGTGATGCAGCTGGAATCAGCATGAAAGGGTACCAAGCAATCCGTCAGGTTGTAAAAGATGCATTTCTAAGACAAGGAATCAC
Organism: Cibotium barometz; assembly: GCF_041138505.1. Lineage (NCBI taxonomy): Eukaryota > Viridiplantae > Streptophyta > Polypodiopsida > Cyatheales > Cibotiaceae > Cibotium > Cibotium barometz. Next base: position 40,346,098 of record NC_141065.1, read on the forward strand.
TGGCACTTTATTTCCTACACTCAAGGTGATTCACAATGTCAAGCGTATCAATAATGATGATGTGCAGCGAGCTATAGGACATTTTTATCACGTTGAGGGCACACTAACATTAGACACAAGGTCAAGCAGAAAGAAAATCAAGACAACAAGTATAGAATTTCACTATGATGTTTACAATAACATCTTTGTTCATATATTGAGAGACTACAACAAGTATGGTGAAGTTCTATGGTCTTTCACCAGAAGGTGAGAACTTGCAATTGCTACTATTTATGTTTTTACGTAGAAAATGAAGATGATTATTTTGTTTTGAATATTGTAAATTATCATTTATTTGCAGTTTTGGGGAGTACACTTTCATTTGTGCTCAAGTTAGATGAGTGTCAAATTGTGAAAGGTCGGAAGCTGGAATGTATAAGCATTACGCTCATGAATGAGGCCATGATATGTGCATGGGAAAAGACTACCAAACTAAGTTTTAGTGTGCAATCTGAGAAAGAGGTCTGGTGGCTTGGTGCATTTGAGGTACCGAAGGAGACACATGAGGTATTGACATGGATATTTGAAAAGGGACTCCCTGGGGATAATAGATGTAATCAAAAAGCAAATTGATGGTCAACTTTTAGATGTAGAAAACATAGGAAAGTTCAAGGTGGATTGGCATCTTGGGGGAGATTTGAAGACAATTAAATGCATGATGGGTTGTGCTCAAGGCGTGACATCAAGATGGCCTTGTCCATACTGCAATGCTCAGATTGATATTCCTAGGCAAAAAAAGACAAATGGAAAAATGAGGAACAACCAAATGCAAGATGGGTGGAAGGTGTCATGTCTCTCCTGATATGCTAGGAGAACCAAACAAGAATTCAAATTGGAGCTCCATCATTAATTTTTCCACTAAGTAGACTTCATGCATTCATGACAATCTTCGATCGATTGCTAAAGTGCCATATCGATTATGCATTCACAATGCCTACACAAGAGAGGAAAGTTGCAGCCCTTGGTAAATTAGAGCATCTTTTGAATTCTCTGGGCTGCCATGGCAGAAATATGAAAATTGAAGTGAATAAGCAAGCCTCTAGTATGTCATACGAGGTTGCTCAAAAGGTCTCCATGACTAGAGCAAAGGCAAGGAGATTTTTGGAGAAGCCAGCAAACATAGATAATTCAAAGAAGACTTGGGAACTCTGGAGAGACCTGTGTGCAATCACCACAAATGTAGATTGTCCAATGCTAGCTCTTGTAAATATGCACACAGCTTTGGATAAATTTCAATAACATGGTTCGCATTATGAATCAAAGTAGCACAACTGTCCAAGAACGAGCATCATTCCAACAACATATCATAGAATTCACCAAGTGTGTTAGGTGCTTGGGGAGAGAGTAAAGTAACACACTATATGGTAAGTTGTACAATAAAAAAATAAACTGGTGTTTTAACCTAGACTTTTTCTAATTAAATTCTATTGTCATGTGTACAGCACATGGTTTATGTGCATGGTGCATATTTCATGAACAAGTATGGATCACTTGACATGTGGAGTACCCACCAAGGGATGGAGAAATCACATTATAAAGCAAGAGGGGTTTATTTCAAAAATACAAGACATGGAGGTGGAGCTTCTGGAGGAACACATACAAACTATCTACAAGAGATGTTCAATTGGTTTTATCGCACAACCTTTGGAAGGGTATTGGTTAGGGAGCGGGCCCAGCGATCAAAGCTTGCGCAAGAGGCATGCAAGGCTGCAAAAAGTCATGCTCAGCTTGAATGGTTGTAGACCAATGCTCCCCATCATAGGCATGGTGCTTGGCATGCAACACGAATGAGGAGACAAGGGAGGCGTTGGGTTGTGCATGCACCAGCACAAATCTAGATGTAATAAGGCTAAGAAAATAAGTTTAGTTAGGTTTTTTTGCCCTAAAAAAACTATTAATAGTTCCTTCTCTCACTTCATTTCATTTCACTTTTTTAGAGAGCTTGAGCTCAAGATCTACGTAGGCACCCATGTAAGGACACCAGCACATCACCACGTTAGCATAATAGGCATAGTCGTACATAGATATGGCATGCACCAAGAACACCGCACTTGTTACCATGCCTTCACAAAACACAGTACAAGGCACCCAACGACCACATACTGGTGACACCACGGAAGAGAGTGACCCATTGGATTTTAGGACATGCCCAATGGGATCACTAGAGTCCAACCCTCCTCCCACAGCAACACCAATGCACACACATGCAGGCCCTTCTAGTGGGAGCAAGTGCGTGAAGAAGACCCCACAATGTAGCCACCCCAAAGATCAAGACAGAGAGGCCGATGATTGATGAGCAGTTCGACTGGGTTGGTGAAAACATTCCTACATTGCGAAGCACCACAGGTTGCAAGACCCTACTACCAAGACAGAGCTACCTTGGAGGAACTTGATACACAGGTACCATAGCAGCAGCAAGAGGAGGATTCAGACTATGAGAGAGACCAAGGGGAGGTTCCTGCAAGTGCGTGCAAGCGTAGAAAGGTCAAGCTCTTCAAGCCAAGGAAGTCCTAACCTCGCCAACGCACCAACACCACACATGGATGCATTCATGACCCGTGTCAAGGATCTGGAACATCTAATCAATATTGATGATATAATTCCGGATAGCTCTCTTGTCTCTACTATTCTTAATGGCCTACCTAAATCATATTAGGGATTTGCTACCACACTTTGCCTCCTGATAAAGAGCAATTCAAAATTGTATACTTTTGATGAGTTGGTGGCTCTCCTGCTTTAGGAAGAGCAGTCTCATTCCAATCGGAACAATATGCTTGCTTTTGATCAGGCATTTGCTGCCTTCCATCATGGCAAAGGTAAATCTGGGGCACCACCTCATGTTAAGCCTAAGGACAAAGCACCTCATGCTAAGCCTAAGGACAAAGCACCAGCCCAGTCAAATAACCCTAAGCCCAAAGAGGAGCCAGCTAAGAAGAAGAAGAGATGCAAAAACTGTCAGAAACTTGGTCATGTTTTAGAGCACTGTCGAAAGCGGGAGAGTGAGAAGAAGAAGCAACATCAAGGACTTGCTCCCATTACAAGTGACAATGCAAAGGAAGCAAATTTTGCACATGATGGCTATGCACTGACAGTAACATCTAAATGTCTGTCCTTAGACATCACTCACAATTGATCTTCTCAGCAATTTCAATCAAAACGTCATAATCACCACAACCAAATCACCATATCATAAAACTCAACCATCCACTCACACAACAACAGATTCAAACAACCCAAGCACTCTATTTTCTTTATATTTTCAAAATCAAAACTAGTCTCAACAACCCCGAGACTCTGGGCTCAAACAAGAAAAGAAAAAAACATAAAAACATAGGGAACCTATATAGGTAGCTCCCTACAGTAGTTCTTTAAGTCTTCGTCTTTATCTCCGCATCTTTAAATCTATTTGCTGAATTTTGCCAACCATCTTTTGCTGATTTCTTTCTCTCTTTCACTCACTTTCTCAGTCTTCTTCTTCAAACACAAATTACAATTTAGCATGTCTTGGGTAGCACCAAGTTCCAACAAAGATTCAGTCTCACGGATATCTTGGGCTTGCCTCCTCCAATCCTTAGCTGATCCTGTGACTCACATTCACTCTCTCTGCTTTGGCCCAACCCACACCACCCACTCACACTGCTTTAACAGACTTTGGCCCAACCCACACCACCCACTCACACTGCTTTAACAGACTTTTCCCCTCTGAGCTCTTCTTCTTCTCTATTCTCCCTTCCCTCAAGGACAAAACCATATGATATCTTAAATCTCCTCACCTTAGATTTCCTTTTTTGATGACTTCATTCTTATGGATCTCTCCCCACGCTTCTTTACGAACAGCTTACCCTTTTTAGCAGGCACATGGCCTTCACACATGGGCACAAAAAATTGTCACAATGCCATAGATTCAGCATGACACTGAGCTTTGGCATGCTCGGTTTGGTCACTTGAATTTTCCATCTCTTCTATGGTTACAATGTCAAGCTATGGTTCATCAGCTCTGCTGCCAGCTATACAGCTCCCCCACAAACATGTGTGCGATGTATACTGGGAAAGATGCATGGTTAGTCCTTTTCGAAAGATGGGAGTGTCCATGCTACTTGCCCATTGTAGCTAGTGCACAATGATCTATGTGGTCCTATGTGGGCTCCCTCGTTCGGTGGACATTTATACTTTATGACTTTCATTGATGACGACACACACTTCCGTTGGGTGTATGGTTTGAAAGTCAAGTCAGATGCCTTCTCAGCTTTTCGTCAGTTTCTTCCTCTTTACTGAAAATGCTTGCAAAAATCATAAGCTACTGACATTGCATACCGACAAAGGGGGAGATTTTTCAAATGAGTTTACTACTTTCATGTTGTCCCATGACATTTCTCATCAGTGTACTACTCCTTATACACCATAGCAGAATGGTGTAGCTGAACATCAGAATCAAAAACTCATGAAAATGTCCAAGTGTATGCTCAAAGAAAGGATCTGCCTTCTAGATTTTGGTTTGAAGCGGTCATGTGTGCCAATTATGTATTGAACCATTCTCCAATTAAAGCCTTAAAATCTATGACAGCTTATGAAGCTTGGAATAGTAGAATTCTAGTCATTACTCATATGTGTGTGTTCGGTTGTCTAGCTTATGTGCATGTACCAGCACAACACATACATAAGCTTGAAGCAAAGGCTTTGAAATGTATCTTTATGGGGTATAGCAATGAAAGTAAAGGATATCAGTTGTATGTTCTGTCTAGTCTAAAGATGATTATATCCAGAGATGTCGTCTTTGATGAATATGCATCTCAACCCATGCTTTCCTACTGGCTATAGCCATCCATTGATGCTCCAGATGTATTTGATACATTGCTACCTTTGTTTGGTACTAGTGTTGACTCCTTTGAGCCTACCTTGGCTCCGACTCATTGGCTCCAACTCAGCCACCTGCTCTATTGCTGTAGTCCATCAACAGATTCAATAATTCAACAATATCTCTATTGCTCTCCGGATTAGCAACCCTTTAATCTGGATGCCTTGGGTGATGTATTAATTGAAGAGGATGTATATGTTCGTGATTCTCAGGAGATTCTGTGGTGGCTCTGCGCTACTTTGTGTGAAAACAAGTTGCCTGAACCTAGAACCTTAATCTTTATATGGATGACCTACTTGTAAATAGACGCTGATGAGGGGCACATTGCAGCTTTCAACGCTAACTTGATGAGGGGCACATTGCAGCTTTCAACGCTAACTTGTAGAATTCATTTGATGTTTCCGACATGGGTCTTCTGCATTATTATTTGGGTATCCATTTTGTTTCGATTAAGGGAGTGATCATATTATCTCAGAGAAGATACATTCAGTAGCTCTTGGAACGCTTTCAAATGATAAATTGCAAACTTGTTTCTACTCCTCTGGAACTCGATCTTCGTTTGTTAATTGAGGACTCTTCTGAGCCCTTTGATGTAACCACCTATCAACAAGTTGTCGGGATGCCTTATATATCTGTGCAATACTTGTCTGGATGTTCAATATGTAGTGTCGCAATTGAGCAGGTTTATGCATTGTCCAGCACTCGGCATTGGCAAGTAGTGAAGCGTGTCTTTCACTACCTTCAAGGCACTCAGCACTATGCATTGTTTTATAGCAATGCATCTTCTTTATGCTTGTCTGCCTACATTGACAGTGAGACTGGGCTAGATGTTTTGACTGGGCAGGATGTTTCGACACAAGAGTGTCAACTATTGGATACTATTTCCTTCTTGGTAGCTCATGCATCTCATGGCTCAGCAAGAATGATAGTAGACTAGTTGTGAAGCTGGATATAGGGCAACATTCACAGCTACGATGAGTGTGTCGCTCCGCTATCTTTTGGAACCCTTTACATTGATAGTCAGAGCACATTAGCAATTGTGTGGAATCCAATTTTCCATGCACGGACAAAGCACATTAAGGTGCATTATCACTATGTGAGGGAGCGGCTCTGTTAGCCTTCTACCTCAGGTGTGAATTGAGCTGATCACGGGCACTTTTTACCTTGTGCTCGCAAGGCTTTTTCCCCCATGAGAACACACCATCATGCGATATTAGAACTTCATTGAGACCTTCTAGAATACTTCTTAGACAAGCAGGGTGGACAATGCCTCTTTAAGAGCTTCTTTAGAAGAGTTGTCATCATCCCTTGAGCCTTCTTATAAACATACACACATTATGAAACAAGAAACATGCTATAAATATAAAGATGAATTGAATCATCACTCAAACCATAATGCAAGCATACTAGAGTTGATCATTAGTACATCCCCGTCAGAGGATCCTACTACTCCTCCATTCAAAAACACAAAGTGCATTCATTTGAGTATACCAAAGCTCAACACACACTGCCTTGGTTACTTATGTACAAGGATTTGGGAGTTTCCCTTATCTCCTAACATGATGGGATGGAATAATACACGTGCTATTAGGTGTGCAAAGTCATGGGTGGATCAAACACTAAAAATAACTCCACTATAATGATAAAGAATTCAAAAGGATCAAGCTTAATCATAAATGGGTAATAAGATAGACACAAAATCATAATACTAATCATACTATCATAGTGCTGCTAATCATACTATCCTCAAAATGAGATCTCCCAAGTACATTATTTTATAGCTACCTCAATGAGCATCAATCGTAGACACAAAATCATACTAATGCTAATCATGTTGTCCTCAAGATGAGAGCTTCCAAGTACATTCTTATATAGCTACCTCAATGAGAATCAATTGTACACATGCATCTCCTTGAAAAGTTTCACGATATCCTCAAAATGTACATTCTTATATAGCTAGCAAAATGAGCAGCATCAATTGCACATATGCATCTCCTTGAAAAGTTTCATGATAAGGCAATCATGCAATAATCACTTGCCATGATAGCTTGCATAGTTAGCCAAAGTTCGAGCAATTTGCAAAGAAGAAAAGTGGGCAATCTATTTTGAGGGGAGAGCCATCATTAAAGCTTTTTGCAAACCCAAAAACCAAAACCTAATCCGACTTGAGTTGAGGTGAATGTATTTGATGCTTGGCATTGTTAGATTTTTAAAGTTTTTCCTTTCCTAGCCCAAATAATTGGCTTAATACCTTTATGGCCTTTGTATTGTGCATTTGGTCTCATATGCCATTTTGGCCCTCTATAGATGTTAATATAATTTTGTGTATGTGTGTGTGTGTCTTCACATGTCATATGCTATGTTCATCAACGAGTGGTCAGCTAAGAGAGTATATCCTCGCATTGCCTCTGAGTAAATATTGGACCGGGTATCTCCACCACACACAGATGGTGTAGCATTATATGGTAGTGATGTGTGTGAACACACTTAGGACTTCCGGGGCACTTTTTCCCTCACTAGGAGGTTTTTCCCCCGTGCGTGTGTACACCCCTTATCTACTCATTTTGGGGTATGTACTTCTATTTTCAATCTGGCACATATTTGTTCATTCTAATCTAGTGAGTTTGTGTACTCTCAAGCTTCTCTATCTTGTGTGTGTGCATTGTTGCGACCCTAACCCTAATTCTAACAATTGGTATCAGAGCTAGCTTCCTTGACACTTGATCTAATAGTCTACCTCCCTCCTCACGACCCTGTTTTTCTGGCTCCAATTGAGATATCCTCTTAGGAGAAGAAGGTATATACTGTAGTGTTCTGTATACAAAGTATACCCAGTTTCCGGGGTCCACGGTGCGATTCGGGCACGTTTTGGGCACCGCAAGTTTTTTGCATGGAGAGGCATCATTTTGGATTGGTTCTGCTCGATTTTGGGTATTTGGGCTGTGCAGTGGCAAAGATTTGGTGTGCAGCAGCATTTACAGTGTCTTTAACAACATAGACCATCATACGTTCACCAGTAACACTCTATTCTCTACTCTATGTTATTTTTCATACACTTTACATGTGATTCAGTAACACTTTATTCTCTACTCTATGTTATTTTTCATACACTTTACAGGTGATTCAGTCAGCTTGGCAGCCATCCCGGGGTTGCATTTAGTGAATACTAAGTACTTGCAGTGTGTTGAAAGATTTTGCATTTGGTAGACAATCATGACTGACAGTAATGATGTATTCAACATGTTGTCTGCTGAGGATAAACTTGATGGGACTAACTACCCATTGTGGTCCTATATGATGAGGCATGTACTGGTTGCTAAAGGTTTTTTGGAATGTGGTCAGTGGTAGTGAAACTCATCTTGTTTCACAACTACCAGTGCAACCAGGTGCTGTAGGTACATCTAAAGTAGAATGTGATATAGATGTGACTCCTCTACATGCACCACCAGTACAAATAGTGCGAATTCAGGCTCTGCTCAGCGGCGGTGCAGGCTCTAAATTCGCATTGTTCTGGCACTGCTCCCCTAGCCACTCAGGATTATTTCTGATGCATTAATGAAGTTTACATTGATTATGAAAAACAGTAATTTACAAGATAAAAACACCTTTAATCATGTGTAAAAATACATTGTTTGTCATCCAATGCATTAGAATTGCTCCTGGAGGACTGGGAAGCTATGCCAGAATACTGCAAATTTAGGCTTTGCAGTGGCGGTGCAGGCTCAAAATTTGCACTATTCTGGCACTGCTCCCCCAACCACTCAGGATTATTTCTAATGAGGTTAAGTACATTAATTATGAAAAATAGTAATTTACAAGATAAAAACACCTTTAATCATGTGTAAAAATATATTATTTATCATCCAATGCATTAGAATTGCTCCTGAAGGGCTGGGGAAGCTGTACCAAAGCAGTGCGAATTTGGGCTCTATAGCAGCGGTGCAGGCTCAAAATTCGCACTGTTCTGGCACTACTCCCCCAGGCCCCCAGGGTCATTTCTGATGCATTTACAAAAAAATTGATGGTACAAACTAGAAAAAACAATGATATACTTGATGAAAATAAGTTTGCAAAAGCTATATTATATTCATAAGAAGAAGTGATACATCATCTTTACAAAAGCTTTCTTACAATATTGAGCTTCCTTCTCTTGTTATTGGGCAGAGTGTGCTCAAGGAGTGATTGGGCTATTTCTTGAGGATCCTCTGTGCCTATGCTTTTGGCTATACCTATACGAGCAAGAAGCTTACCCCTAAATCCAGAACCAAAAACATCGAAGAAAAGGGATTTTTAAATCAGAACTATACATTTGGTGCTCTGCAGCACCTTAGAGAGGGCTTTCAAAAAGAAGAGAGTGAAGGCAGATTGAGGGGTGTATTCCCTGTGGATAATGGTGATGCCATCCACAGGAAGCCGACCAAGATAGTGCGCCAATGCAGCATCATGTCCATGGACCTTGGCCTGGTCTTTGTTGTTGCCGCCATAGAGGGAGGGAGCTTGAGAGAGAGAGAGATGTAGATTGAGAGGGAGGGAGCTTGAGAAGGAGGGAGAGCTTGAGAGGGATGGAGTTTCTACAACAATGGAGAGCTTAGAAAAGGAAGAAAGAGCGAGAGGGATCTTGAGACTAAGGGAGCTTGAGAAGGAGGGAGAGCTTGAGAGAGGTATGGAGTTTCTGTAGTAATGGAGAGCTTAGAAGAGGAAGAAATAGGTTCAAAATGAGCTTTCCAAACCTAGAGGATGTTGGGGGAAGTTTTGAGAGGGAAAACACACTTTTGGAAAAAAAAATTAGGGTTTTTAATCCGCGCGATTCTAGGTGGGGGGACCTCTAAGTTTGGGCCCAAGAGGTAGGGGGACAAGAGTAGTAATTAGGCCCCATTAGCAAACCAAAGCCTAGGCCCCCTAGGGTCAAAGAAGTCAAAAATGTGCACCTAGCCCTCTTCCTATTAGTTCATTCCTAATCAAAAGTTAATCCAAGAGGCCCTCTTTGGGTCCAAAAAATTCCTAATGGTCACAAACCTCAAAATCTCCAAGATCACTAAGGTCACTCCTATAGAAATGATCTATACCAATCCATGACACCCCTATATGATCTAGATCCCAAGACAGATCTATCTCCAATAAAAATGGATCTAAGTAGGTATCTAGATCAAATGAAAAGATCTCTAGATCCATCATAATCCTCTCTCCCACGAGGTCTCACCTCAACAAAATAATCATTATGCTCATCTGTAATGCGTGACTACCCAAGTATGGCACTATACAAATAATGAATCCATTTTTTAAAAGCATGCAAAATTTCAAATAGTTCTTTTTCATAAGTTGAATAATTACTTTGATCTTTGTTCAACTTTTACTTTGAAATAATTTAGATTTTTTTGGGCAAATAATTTATTTTTCCTCTCTATGATTGAAATACTTTTCTAAGGTACTCATTACGCTCTTATTTATTTTAACTAAATACTAATATATCATCAATAAAATCCATCATAGATTTTCCTAAATATAGAAGTAATCAGAGAATTAGCTAGAACAAAAGGTATAACTAAAAACTCAAAGTGCCCAAAAGATGTCCTAAATGTTGTTTTTGGCACATGTTCAATTCTAACTTTTACTTGATGATATCTAGACTTTAAATCCATCTTACTAAAGTATTTAGCACCTTTGAATTGATCAAATAACTCATCTATCCTAGAAATAGCTGCCACAGGAATGCTATGAAAACTATGAGAACTAGGAGTAGAGATAGAATCATAGATATCACCATGAATAGAAGAATATAGTACTAAAAACTCAGGTCTACACTCCTCATGCACTATCGTATGCTCATCAACATGTGTTGTATCATCATCCCGAATCTCACACATGCCAACGGATGCATTACTAATCAAGAGCTGATCCCCATGATAGTCTAATGCATCACTATCTCCTAATGCATCACTGTGATGTACCGGAAGGTAGGTAGACATAGGTGTATCATCAATCACAATGCTCGGAATGCTCGCTGCCATCCCTCCCATCAAGATCCTGCGCACTTGATCTAACTCACACACATCACTCGCACTATCACAATCACATACATATGTGCATATGTGTCAATTGCATCATGTGCACATGTATCACTATCGTCATATGTATGTGTGTTCGATACATCAATATCATCATGTGTATGTGTATTCGATACATGTGCACATGTATCACTATCGTCATGTGTATGTGTGTTCGATACATCAATAACATCATGTGTATGTGTGCACAATACATCATCATAGGTATGTGGGTGTGATACATCATCATCTATGCCGATGTCGATGAGATATACATCCTCAGGAACATAACCACGACTACTCAAGAATGTAGGACACTCGAATAAGCAACCATAGGAGTCATCCCAACTAAGAAAATTTGATCCATCTACCTCCAAGGAATATCTCAATGACCAACAGTCAAAGGATCGCTGAATGTGCCAATCTCTCTCATCCCATAGAGAATGAACATGTATAGACAATAAACTCTGTAACTCCATCCTCCATCTATGGCCTGAATGGACTATCTCCTCATCATGTGAAATAGATGCTGAAGGATCTGATGGTCGAAGTTTGGATATCCCAAATTTATTCACAAAGTCGGCAACAGCAAAAGGGATGTATAATTTGATCATATCGAGTAACCCATGGTACTATGTTACAAAGAATCCCAACTAAGAATCTAGCATCACACATGCATCCCCAACCATCAAGACTCGCAAATTTATAAACTAGCGTGCAATGCAACTAGGTTAAGTGCCCTTAATGCCTTTTCGGAAATGAAATCGTGTGAAATACCATTATCATTTGCAAAATAAAGAGTTTTTATCTTTATCTTTCCTTGAATTCTCAACAAAGAATGAATAGGAATGTTATCATAGTCAGGATCCACGTTACCCTCTTGCTTGAGTGAATCATTGGCGTTTGACACGCGCTACATGTGTAGGATTCTTCTTCTTTTATGGACAATCTGGTGTGATGTGCCCTTCCTTGTAACCTTTATTATTTACATCCTTTCAAACATCTCATTTGACCACTTGTTTACCTTTATACATGTTACATTTATAAAAATTACTCAAAGGAAAGGAGGGTTTTTAAGATTTTGCATAAGTACTATCCTACATTCTACCCAAAAACAGGCCATCCTTTTGAACATCTTCTTTGACCACTTCTTTACCTTTATACATGTGGATTTATCAAAATTTCTCAAGGAAAGGAGGATTTGAAATATTTTTGCATAAGCACTATCTTGCATTATACCCAAAATAGGACATAGCCTCCAAAAATATCAAAAGTGGTGCTTTTACTTTGCACAACGCTCTCTCTTTTCTCAAAAGAAATCTATTTTTATTAAATTACACAAGGGTAGGGGAAAGCTTTTAAGATTTTCCAAAGTCTATGCTTCGAGTGTAAGCTTATAACAATAAATAAAAAAATGTGCACAAGCTTCCACATATATAAAAAGCTTGCTCAAAGTTGTGATTGGCCTTCCAAAACAAATATTTATGCGCATCCGCCTCAATCTTCCAAGTCCTTCTCACCTATAGAATATCTAACAAATAATTAGGTAAATTGAGTACATATTCTATAGGCAAACAAACCATCACCATTTAAAGCAAAAGAATGATTTTGACCATATTTAGAAAAGAATACTTTTTGTTGTGTTTATGCATAATTATTTAATTAAGAAAAAGAGAAATTTTGATAAATTTATTTTATGCATGAGATTTTTTTTAAATGATAAAAGAGGAATTCCCATGACATTTTGAATTCAATCATTTAAATGAAAAAAGAGAAATTTTTGGCATATTCAAAATAATGAATATTTTTATTTAATTTAAAAAAAGAGGAATTTTTTATAAATTTATTTTATGCATAAGAATTTTTTTATCATAAAAGAGGAATTTCCATGACATTAGGAATTCAATCATTTAAATACAAAAAAAGGAATTTTAAGCATATTCAAAAAAATGGATATTTGTATTTAATTCAAAGAGGAATTTTTATGGTATTTTAAGTAGAAAAAGGTTTAAATTAATTTTGATGAGACAAAAGAGGAATTTTCACCATAATTCCACCTAAAAAATTAGGGTTGATAATTAAATTTGTGGAAAGAATATTCTTGGATATTTTTATGGAGGATCAATCACCAAATTAATATTTACCCAAAATTGGATTAATGGAAGAAGAGTATTTTTATAAAATCCTGATATTCTCGTATAGAACTATTTCTTAAGCTATTGTGGTTAGGAAGGAATGAAATTCATAAAGTTGGAACTTTTCATACGGTTAGAAGTTCTGTAGATTTTTATTTGAAGGAAATCCTTAGGAATCAAAGTTCGAAGTAAATCAAATAATTTTGGTTAGACCACGACTGTGAGAGGGGTGGCCACTAAACTACTTGCCCATCTCTCGAATCTGAATCAAGCAAAAACCTTGACACCAATTCCAATTCTTGACACAAAGAATAGACTACCATTGAATTAGCGTAATTTTTCCTTAATCGAAATGACCAACCGAAATCACCAAGAATCTAGTTGGAAATTCCGTTAAATCATGGGTAGATTACCCTGATGAGAGATCAATGATTCTCATTTAGAAAATCTGGATTACAGGAAAAGGGTTTTGTGGAACCAATCTTGAACCGGGAATTCTACTTGCATAGAACCTCTGTTTCATTTTAAAGGAGTGTTTTACGCCAGAATGTTGGTTGGAGGAAGCATTTGGTATGTGATTAACTAAGGAGAGACTCGTTGCAACAGCTGGCGGAGTCATCGAGGGAAGGTCTTGACCAGCCTCAGTATAGTTAAAATGGTGCACTTCCGGTACAATGGAAAAGGACCGACAAAGCGGTCCCCCTGAGTGAAGTGCTAGGATACCTAAGTAGGATAATAGAGGGTCTTGACCAGGTGATGCACAGGCTCCAAGTTGCTAGGACACCCATGCGTACGTCAAGGAAGATACGATGAACTCAAAAGAATTACTTTTGTGAACTGAATTTTGATATTGGATCTCATTGGTTGACTAGCTGGTCTTCAACGGAGAGTCCGGATGATATATTTTGTAAATCATTGGACTCAATATTTTGGAGGATTATGATTAGTAATACTATGATTTCATTGAAAGATTGTTTTAAAGACAGTCGAATCTGTTAAAATGGCAACCGAATCTGTTAAAATGGCAATTTCATATTAGGTGTGTAAGTGGTATGACTACCTTGAATTTTGCTTGAAGCGCCGGTTAGGGGGCCTAACAACTCTTTTCCTCAGTACCCAGGCAAAACATAACCAAAGTTTTATAAAGGAATCCCACCAATACAGCGGTTGGCTAACCCATAGGCTGGATCGGGGGATTCTTGCGATGATACAAATAGTTACGACTAAGTTACGTTAGTTAGATTAAGTCCTAGGAAGACCCTTGTTCTGTGGGAGGGAATCAGCGGCGGCTGTGCCTCGCTAAAGGGAGAAAAAAGCAGTGATTCTATGGACCAAGTGCAAGTCTCTTCCTTGATCTGACCATGTGACTTTCGGGTTTGGTCGGATTAGTTTGGATAGTTAAGACTTTGACTCGTTAGATCAATTCTCCCATTAGATGATTTTCCAGGTGGAATCCCCCAATTGCTAATATCATTTAGTGGTTTCCTCTTAGGAGCCATAAGAGTGGACGGACAAAGACAAATAGAGCAACACGACAGATGAGAAATAGAAAACCCTACGATCCATTACATAGATGCCGAAATAGCACAAAGAAGAAAGTTGATGCCCAACAACAAAAAAACCAATAAAATTAATACATGCAATACCAATCCAATATACAACCCATATACTACTAGCCGTTAGAAACGGTACACATCAAGATTCGCCGAGAATGACAAAGCTATTCAGAATCACAGACGCACCATGCCACAGAATATCGAGATACAAAGACACGATCACATGCTGCTTTCACAAACACAGCATGCCATGGAATACCAGGATGCAAAGACACGAACGCGTCCACCTTGAATTTGACACGAGCTAAAATCAGCGAGACGAGCATCGAGAACAATCGAACTTGCGACCTCGGGGGATTCACTATATGTAAACTCTTTATATCACGTGCATTCAAGGACTAATTTAAAAACCCCTTATCTATACATTTTTTATGAATAAAATATACCCTTTTTCTATTCAATCTATAAATACCCCCTTTAAATGGTACCCTTCTGTATGTAAAAAAATGTATAAAAAGTTGATTTTTAAAAGCCCTTCTGTTGAATCCACGTGCTACGCTTACATATTTATGAGTGACCCTCCCCAAGCTTGCAACGTAAGCGTCCACCTTCCAACCGCATCCGTCACATCAACAGCAGCAATTCAGGAAAAACACATCTGTTGCATGAAGAACGGCATCAGTTGTTGCATGCCAAACGAAAGAAACCTTCGGCAAGTGTGAAGACTAAAATCAATATGCAAACACATGTCCCACATCATATTAGCAATTAATAAATTAACCCCAAAAAAAAATTTGGGGTGCATATTCGTTTTAACTAGAGGAAGAGGAGCCCACTTACATAGAGATAGGGCACCATTTTTTTGTGGGCGCTCCATTTGCTGAGGGTGCTTGTTGTGTGAGTGAACTTTCTTGAGAATTTAATTATATTTATTCGATAAAAATTATAGTTAGAGATGAGAGTATATGAATATCTCTAAACAATTAGAAAAATATAAAGAAAATAAATTTGTGATAAAAATAGCATCTTTATGATAGAGATCCCAAAAGAAGGTCGGCTTTTGCATACAACTGAATTTAGCAAAACTTTTCGCAAACCAGGCCTATTCCCATAATTTTAAGTACCAACTCAACTATATTCTGGGCGAAAAACCAGAGAGCTACAACGGCTGTAAGTTACAGGTCTGTACTTGTATACAGGGAGCCAAGACAGGCTGAGACAAGCAAACGTCTACAAGGAGTATTAGTTCTCTTATTGTTTTCCTTATATGGTTTAATTATTTCATGAGTGAGAGAGAGAGAGAGAGAGAGAGAGAGAGAGAGAGAGAGAGAGATTAAACATGGTTTGTAAGAATTGCAGGTTCCTTGGATGAAGCTCTCTTTTCTTTCTATCTTCTCTTTTCTCCTCTGATGAGAAGATGTATGATTGTATCAAATTACTTCATACCTTAATAAATCATTGAAATACTCATATTATGAGACCACGGGTCTTACATATGGGGGGGCAGATTAGACCCAATGCTTTTGTCTTGTGTTCATAAATATTTTTTCGTTTAATTCTTCTTCTAAGGTTGATGTATTAACTTGTAGTTAACTTATTTAATGTAATTTGTAAAATTTGTTGAAATCTTGTACTTGGAGAAAAGGTCCTGTAATAGTGGTATCAAAGCTACAGGCCAAGTACAAGACCTTTTCACATGCTTAGGGAAAGAAAATCAAAGATGTGGATTATGGACTAACCTAATAATAATTGGACTATAGTGCTTTTGCTATTTTGTAGAACATCATCGCAACTGAATCTATGTAAAGTACTACCTTCCTACTCTTAACTCAATCTTATGATTGCCAAGTTTCATATTTATTATTCAAGTTTATTTCAACTCAAATAGGAATTAATCTTTTCATCATCATCTCCTTTGACATTAAGGTAAGTATATATATTTAGACTTATTAATTTGAGCCATTTCAAACCTAAGGATTACTTTCCTCAAATTTGAGAGATTCTTGCTATAAATATCTCATAAAAGTATTTATATAAACCTCAATGACATTATAACTTACATTTTGTACAAGTTTATTTGGTTCGGTTTGATTTGATCTATCTTTCTTTTATGTCTTGAACTTTGTTATTTTCATTCATAAGAGCGAGTTATTATTAAATAGTTAAATTCAAGTTTTCATTTTATTAATCAAGATTGTTAAAATTGTTACTAGTCATTCATATTTATATTGGTATTTAAACTTTCAATGTATTAAAAAGTCATTTTTATCTATTATTTATTTATAATCTCACATCCTCTCAGATAACTTTTCAACACTCAAGGTTATTATCTATTATCTTTCATTGTTATGATGTTAAGTTTCTCATGAATTATCTTCAAGAACTTTATATTCCCTATCCAGAAAGCATAACGATTCACATCTCTTGGAGTGTTAAATTATTTTGACAAATAGTTTCAATCACACCACAACAATGGAGGTATGTGTTGACTTTATTTAACCAACCATTCACATCATTTAAATTTTATTTTATTTTTACAATAAAATAAGCATTCTCTTCCATAACAGATATACTCTATTTATCAATTCTTAAATGGATACTTGAACGGTTTTGTCCCACCTATCCCAACCTCACCCAATCTTACTTTCAAACACGGGCCAGTTGATATGATAGCAACTGAGGACAGTTGCTATCCCGGGCATGAGGGATGTCCCGATTTGTCTGTCCATCCTTCTGTGGTGGTTGATTGGGGACGCCTGATTACCACTATGTTTGAAGCATGGCACTTGGGTGATTCTGAATATTCCATGTGTAGGACATATGAAATTAGGGATGGCTGGAACTAAGTGTTAGATTTAATGCTTATGTGTTGTCGTGTAACTTTAGCATGTGTTGCTAATGTGAATGTGTTTGAATGGACAACCTTGTGTAGGTTGGTGAGATTAACGGGCTTTGTGCTCGTAAGCCAGAAATGGCTGGGACATGATGGTGGTGATATGGTGTGAGTAATAGGGTTTTCTCAACCACACACTAGATGATAGTTGTCTTCTCGTCGGGAAAGAGGCACTGATCTGGTGTGTTTGATCACCCCATTGGGGTGCCCATGTCTTAGAGGACTTGAGTACGGGTTAGTACTCATAATTGTTGTCAGTGTTGGTAGTGTGAGCTGCTAACATTGTGGTAATGGTGGACAACTAGTATAGTTGGAGAGAGTGTGAGCATGTGTTGTTCATTTAAATATCAAAAATATGTTTCCCTGAAACAAAAAATCAAAATAAATTTTCAAGGTGCAATTGGAATTAATAAAAAATGATTTAGAAGACCTTAGCCTAAGGGTCAAGATTTTCTAAAAATTTTGGATTATGGTCCAATTAAGGTTCCTATGGACCAATAAGATTAATCCAAGTGTTGGGATGAGATAAATCCAATGAATAAAAGAAAATACCCAAAAATGAGTAAATGCCCACATAAGATGAAGAGTTGACTGAGTACAAGATTTATTAGTTAAAAATTATGAAATATTACTAAAAAATGAGATATTTTAGAGTAATCATTCATTTTTGACACCTTGGTAAGAAAAAGGGGAACCTTCAAGGAGGCACCTATTTCACATGTGTGGAGGAGTTTTAAACTCAAAAATAATAAGATATTTTTATCTCTCTTGGATCAAACCAAATAAAAAAGGGAGCCAAACTGGTCCAAATCTTGTCCAAATTCAAGGAGGCACCTATTTCACATGTGTGGAGGAGTTTTAAACTCAAAAATAATAAGATATTTTTATCTCTCCTGGATTAAACCAAATCAAAAAGGAAGCCAAACTGGTCCAAATCTTGTCCAAATTCAGCCAAACTGAAGCTGGAAAATTCTAGAACTTAGTTGGACTCAATTAGTGGCCTCCCTCACCTATAAATAGACCCTCATTCTTTTGTATTCTCATTTGTGAACTAAACTATGCCGGTATTACTCTAAGATAAGCTTATTTTCTATTATCCTCTAAAAATCCTCTACAAATTGAAGAGATTGGAGCTTCTCTCTCTCTTCAATCTTCCTTGGAGTCTTCATCAACATACTAAACCAATTGATTGGTTGGGGGCCTCTCCATTGACTAAAGAATCAAGCAAATTAAGAGGTAAAGTGTGATTTATGGTCCTTTTTTTTAATCTCAAAATGTTTCTCACTTCTCAACCCCTCTCAAGCTTGAGAAGCATTCAATTGAATGGCTCTTTAATGTAATTGGAACTCTCTAATGGATTTTAGTGATAAATCTTATAAATTTTACATTTATGCTTAACTTAAAATGTTTTTTTTTAAGCATATGTCTCTCTCTCCCAAAGAATGGTCATTTCTATGACCTATTCTATATTCAAATGATGCTTCTCATGAAGCAATTCTCAAATCTAAAAGTAATTTCTATGATTGTCAAATTAGAGGCCAAAGAAGTGGTTTTTTAATGCTTTTATGCTACTTAATTTATGAAAAACTTGGAATCAAGTCCATAATTGGATATTGATCCTAATGATAGTTATTCTATCATATTGTATTATTAAAACTTTATGCTTTCAAAAGTTTGAAAAATTATCAATAATAGCACGGAGCTATGGTAAAATTTTTGAAAAATTAACACATAAATCATTTTCGTACATAATACGAAAGGAGGACTTCCTACCATATTCTAGGATTAATCATCCTAGATTAATTGAATAATTCTCATCATAACCATGGAAAAATTAATTTTTATGTTTATGCATAATTAGTTAATTAGAAAAAAGAGAAATTTTTAGTAATTCATTTTTATGATAAAAGAGAAATTCCCATGACAATGGAAATCCATGTATTTAAATGAAGTAAAAGAAAAATTAGAATACTAAAATAATATATATTTTATTTAAAATTTAAAGAAGGATTTTAGTTAAATTTATCTTTTTGCATAGATAAATTTAAATGATGAAAGAGGAATTTCCACCATAATTGGAATTCAACCATTTAAATGAGAAAAGTGGAATTTCTAGTGTAAAGGAGTTAATGGAAAATTTTATTTAATTTTCAAGAGAAAATTTAGTTAAATTTATCTTTTTGCATAGATAAATTTAAATGATGAAAGAGCAATTCCCACCATATTTGGAATTCAATCATTTGAATGAGAAAAGTGAAATTTTTAGCTTAATAGAATTAATGGATATTTTAAGAGAATTTTAGATAGATTTAATTTATGGTAAAAGAGGAGTTCCCATGATAATTGGATTGCACTCATTAAATGAGAAAAAGAGGGATTTTAAGTTTATTCAAAAAAATAAGTATTGGTATTTAGTTAAAAGAAAAAAATTTATGATATTTAAGAAAAGATGGATTTGAATTAAATCTTAGTGTCAAAAGATGAATTTCCACCATAATTCTACTAATGAATTAAGATCGAGAAATTATGTGGCAGAAAGAATATCTTTGGATATTTTAATTGGTAAAATCACTAAATTAATATTTAACCCAAAAGTAGACGTTTATCTGGAAGTAATCCTTGTTAGAACTAAACCGAATGAATTTGGTTAAACTGTGAGAGGGACGGACAGTAAATCTACTTGTCCCGCTCTCGAACTGAATCAAGCAAAAACTTCATAACCAATTCCAGAATAGACTACCGGAACTAAACTAGTTTTTTCTTTGACCGAACTCACCAAGAATCTAGTTGGATAAACATACAAAATGATGGGTAGATTACCCTCATGAGGGAACAAAGATCCTCATTATGAAACCGGGAATTATGGAGAAAAGGGTTTTGTGGAACCAATCTCAAACTGGGAATTTTACTTACATTGGAACTTCTGTTTTTCATTCAAATGATTGTTTTACGCCAGAATGCTGGAGGAAGCATTTGGCATATGTTTTACTAAGAGGAGGTTCGTTGGAACAGCTGGTGGGGAGTCGTCAAGGGACGTCGCTCGTGGCAAAGCTTACCGAGGTCTTGACCAACCTCGGTACAGTTAAAATGGTGCGCTTTCGGTACGATGGGCGAGGACCGACGAAGCGATCGCTGAGTAAAGGGCTAGTCATTTGAATGAAAAACAGTCATTTGAATGAAAAACAGTCATTTGAATGAAAAACAGAGGTTCCAATGCACTTGGTCATTGGAACCTGAAGTAACATGGTCCGATTAAGAAGAGACTTGCACTTGGTCCATGGAATCACCGCTTTTTTTTCTCATTTACGAGGCACAGCCGCCGCTGATCCTCTCCCACAGAACAAGGTCTTCTCAAGATTTAATTTAATTAACGTAACTAATCATATCTGGAAAAGGCACCAATATGCTTTAATGGCTAAAAAATAGCGTGTGAATGCCCAAAAATAAACCAAATGGCCAAAAATATACGCGTGAACGCCCAAAATACACTAAATCCCCCAATGTGTCAAGCACACGTGAACACCCTCCACAAAATCCCTAAAATGTATATACACACCCACATCACAATGCATGTGAAATGACCCAATGGTGGGTGGTTGCATAACCATGTAAAAGGGTGAAGGAATAAATATGAAGAGGTGTGGCAAGGTAAGTGGTCAGAAGCACTAAGTGTGGGCTGGGTAAGCGCCCAGCTTGATTGTGTGCTCAACTGAAGTGTTGCCGTCAAAAATCTGAATGCTGCCGCTTATACGCCAAGCCACGCCAAATGACCAGGCTGCATCTGATCCGCACAGAGCCTCAAAGAGGCGATGAAGCTGTTAATCGAAAAGTTAAGTATGTGCTGTAGAAACGCTTCAAACTGGTGCGCTGCGTTGTGTTACGTTGCTGATGTTGCTGTGAGTGTTGACGTTTCTGGTGCTGCAGCTTTGTGTTCGATCGTGTCTCAGCTGTGACTGTTGGTTTCGTAGCCGTGTCCTTGTTTTCAAGCGATTAGTGTCAGGCTGTGGGCACACTTTCGGTGCTACAACAAGTCACATCCGAGCTCTTGGTGTCATTGCCTTTCAAACAGTGTGCTATAGAAGACTAGACTAAATGTGTTGTAGAGAACCACACGGTGTGTGCTGTAGATGGTTAGGCACTGCAGGCAAGCTGGCAAGCTGCAGATGAAACACTTGCTGAGACGATGCAAAGATGCTTGCGTTGGCCCCTTTGCTGAGTCTTCATGTGCAGCCTTGGTTGTGGCTAGCTGTGTTTGAGCCGTGCAGAGCCTCAAAGAGGCGATGAAGCTTCTGCTTTAGCGTTAAACTGTACAGAGCCTCAATGCAAGCAATGAAATGCTTCTGGCCTCCATCAAGCGCTCACACATCCTGAAGATGTCCCGAACCATTTCTGTGTGCCTCTTAGAATGTTACAAGCAAACAAAGTAAGAGCAGACCTCCCACTACTTGTTAGTTGTAAAGAGTTTAAGCAGGTTGAAATCCTAATGTAACCATAATGCTTCAAAATCTTTTGCTTGTATTGGTTTTGAGTAATCTATGCATTGTTTCTAGAATGTTTTAACACTCGAGAAACCTTGTATACAAGTTTAGAAAACCTTGTGGTGTATGGGGCACATTGGCTCATATCAGTGGATTGGGTTCAATTCCCAGCAAGGCCATACTTGCAATTACAATGATCATCAACAAACTTTTTAAATTTTTGCACTCGAAAATATAGAGCTTGTAGACTTTTGTATCAACTAGTTTTATCAACATGCTCTCTACATAATATTGATGCTAAGATTTGTAATAGAACAACATGCTATACATCTTCTTGGTGGCAATGTGCTAAAATGCTCTAATCCAAGGTATATGCTTGTATACAATGTTTTTTCAACACTTTTCTTGCTTCTTTTACTTGTAATATATCAAGATCTATACTAATCCGTGTAGATCTGTCATACTCCAACAGATGTGTAATCTTTAACTTTTTTGCAAGAAAGTATTAAGATTTGAAAGATTTGATTAAGAATCACTTATTGTTCAAGAATCACTTATTGTTATGTTCTGTATCAAGATTTGATTTCATCACAAATAACTTTGCTTAATCTGTAAACTTTTATGTCCAGTATTGAAGATTTGTAACATAATTGTACTTTATATTATTATCTTCAGCTTTGTTTTTATGGATCTGCACAGTAAGCTGTATTTTGTATACTTGAAATTGCACCAAGCTTTTGTACCAAATCTTGAAAATTTATTCAAAACTGCAATAAGTCTGCACTCAACACAAAACTCTACAACAGAAATCTGAGAACTCTACACAGTAATATGAAAATCTACAATAATAATTTGCACAGTTTATACCAACCTTGGAAAATTGCAATGAAATTTTAAGAAAATTGTTTTAGCAATTAAACTTCTTGTAAATCTGCTCCAAGAACTCCAAGATTTGGAAAAATAAGACATAGGTAAAGGCTTAATGGATTAATAATTGAAAATATAAGCTCTCTAATCAGGATAATGCAAAAAATTCACTAAAATTTAGTTCTAGAATCTATGCAAATCTTAATTCAAAAATCAAGAAAATTAAGAAAATCAAATTATAATGTGGATTGAGGGTTTTGAAAATAGGGACTAATGCAAATTTAAAAATGATTATCACAGATTTGATTGCTAATCTTATCAGATTAAGAAAATAACAATTCTAAAAAACTTTGTAAAAATCACTTTCGAAAATCTTCTCAAATTAAGCAAATAACTAATCTTCTCATATTAATAAAATAGCAACTCTAAAAATCTATGTAAAAATCACTTCTGAAAATGATTAAGGGTTTAAGCCAAGAGCTTTGATACCAATGCAAGAGACTAGGGTTGGCCACTCAAAGCACACCATCCTTGGGTAATAGCCAAGAAGGCCATGAAAGCTTGGACATAACCACCAAGAAGACATGAATGTCTATAGAGTGAATATCATCAAAAGGGTACAATGTCTTTGAGCCCTATGCTTAATATAGCCCAAGGCTCCCAAAAGTACACATGTAAATGTCCTGAAGCCCAAGTGCCTAGGTCCCATTTTCCATGTGCATGTGCACCCAAACCTACTTCATTACAATAAATCAGCTGGTGATGTTAGCAATATAGCTGAGCTGTGGACTTTGGTGACATTCCTCACACTCCACGTCCTTGACAACGACTAAGCCAATGTTGGAGAAGAGTTTGATGATGTGAACTCTAGAATCGGTGACGAGAACAAGCTCTGATGTGGACATCAACCCCGTGCCTACTCCAGCAGGTCGAATGGCGAAGGCGAAATGGGGTGCGCAGTGGTAACACAACAGGTCGATCGTCGTTTTGCTGACAACAAGATGTGTGCAAGAGGCTAGCAAACAACAAGATGACGACGTGGTGGCATTGAAGATGAGGGAATGGCTCATTAGAAGAGCATCGGGTGTATTAAACACCAAGGAGCACTTGGAGGGGCAACAACGTTGAAGTTGGCATGCATAGCTCTGATACCAAAATGTGGAAATCGGGGTTAAGGCACAGGTGCAGCAACCTAACAGTGGTTTGAAGAGAGCCATAGCTACTGTGTAGAGAGAGAGAGAGAGAGAGAGAGAGAGAGAGAGAGAGAGAGAGAGAGAGAGAGAGATGTAACAAAGCTTCAAGAGAGAACAATTGCACGATTCAATGAGTATATTATTGATTGTTCAAACCTCCACCAAATACATGCATTTATAGGCTTTTTAGCCTTATCTTTTGACTTAATCAAATCTAGACCAACACTCCCTAAAGAAACTTCCTACACACTTGCACTATATCATATCCAAGCCTAAAAGGTTGTTCACACCTAAACACACACAAATATGCTACTACACTCATAAGGAGTGTTCACACGCTATGGCTACAAATTTTCCCTTTGACATTGGAGCCCATACAACATGTGTTGTCTCCAACATATGTATCTATTTCGTACTATTGCCTTTAGATTAGTGTTGGCGTTACAATCGCTGGATGTTAATCTAACCCCTTCATATGAGGGAGATGTTGAAGCTGCTACATTCAATGGGCTTTCATGTAAAGCCTTTCTGTTCAGAAATGGGTTCTCCTTTGCCTCCTTCCTTTTGAACAACTCATGCAGGGTTCCATCCCCATCACCATCAACAGTTATGTGAGCAAGCTCCGATAAAGGTTTCTATCTAAAATGAGGGGCCTCCTCGGCTTGAGAAGTTTCCATTAGAATAGCCTCTACATGGTATGCCTTCCTCCTTTGAAAGGAGGTAATGGAGGTGTAGCACAAAGCTCACTGCCACTACCTCACCTGTCTTCACCCTCATCATCTCCAGATCTAGATCCTCTAGCCTTGCCACCATAGGGTGGAACTGAAAGGGTATGTCCAAGGTCTCAGCCTCTTCAAAAATCCTCTACCCGAGCTGACATCACATCCTTCTTTTGATTGATGATGATGTGCACCACCTTTGTCATGTGCAAGACATGTGCAAGTTATTCCTAGGTCTAATCCTGAAGGGGCAACAAGATAAAGAACCTGATTTTGGAGCATATGTTGCTAGTGTAGGCAGGGAAAGACTGGTGGAGGACAAGGGATGGCTATTGGCTAGTGCCTGAAAGGGAAAAGGGTTTAGTCAGGTGCTGCACAGATCCACTTGGTTTTGTCTAGGACTTGGCCGACAGTAGTCAGCCAGTTCACTAGGATATTCCCAAGGCCTATTAAAGGCAAGTTTGCTCATCATTGTGATTCGTTCAGTTCTCCATGCGATGGATCACAAATTTAGGAATTAGATTAGGGTTTCTACCTTTTCCAAGACAACCTATGGCTGTAGGACTTGTACTTCCTTTTTATACATTATGAATATACTGAATACTCAGCTCTCTCTCTCTCTCTCTTATGTATATGTTTTGCATCAGCATGTTCCTGGATGGTGTTAAGGGCTGAAAGAAGACTCCCAAAGCTTCCACATGTAACAACCTTCTCCCCTCCATGGCATCTAAGATGGAGGGGTTGACAATGGTGAAAACAAACTTGAGCTAAGGGCAGACGTTGAAGAAGATCTGTCTGGCAGAGAGGTTAGAGCGCGTAGGGAGATAGGTGCAGTTGAGGGGCTTTCTAGAGGTCTGGGCAGGATTTGTTGATTGTTTTGGCAGTAAGGAGTGGGTGGCCACTCTCTGCATAGCGTCTCGTATGAGGGAAGCCAGAAGGGAGAGCTGCTCTTGCAACAGATTAGTGTCGTCCATCTAGCCACTTGCAATAGAGCTTGCACACTTGAGAAGAAGCTGAATGAGGAGGAGCCCTCTCATCTGACCTCAGCTCTTGAACCCAACTGTATGGGTGGTGAGATGATGATGTTCATGATGATGTTAGTAATGATAGTGATGATGATGATGCATGGGATCCCATGATCATCATCATGTGCTGAGGGGGCAGAGGGTTAGAGAAGAGAAGGATTGAAGAGGTGGAAAGAGAGGATTGAGAGAGTGTAGAGCGAGAAGCAGGGAAACCCTCTGGCTGAATTATTTGGGGCATGTTTTTTGCTTTTGCTCAGGGACTCAATTCAAGCCCATCATAGCTCCAATTCTCTTCTGTTCCAACCATAGTTCACTCCTCTGTTGCAACCATGGCTAAGCGTAGGGTCCCTTGAGACACCTGCTGGGGTTAATAATCCTACTGGGTTTGCAATGGAGTCATAATAATTAAGCTAACCATGTTGGCTTATTTAATCACCTACTACTGCCATAGCCCTAGCTACCTCCCCCCTTCCGAGCTGCACCTTTCCACGCCAACGACAAAGGGCCACTCCCCCCAAGCCTTTGCTGTCAGCCAATGATCTTCAACACTTCCATATGTCGGTCAATTTTGTGCCTCAGCGCA
Organism: Cibotium barometz; assembly: GCF_041138505.1. Taxonomy (NCBI): domain Eukaryota; kingdom Viridiplantae; phylum Streptophyta; class Polypodiopsida; order Cyatheales; family Cibotiaceae; genus Cibotium; species Cibotium barometz. Next base: position 40,372,485 of record NC_141065.1, read on the forward strand.
ACCTCCAACTTGGCTGCCCATGCTAACACCACCCCTTAACCTCACCACAACAGGATAGCTCAATTGCCCCTGCCTAGCAGTAGGCCTATCACTAGGCAGCCCTCGTATGTCCTTCAACATAGTCTCTTGGCCTCGCTCGCGTCCACTGCATCATCTTTAATTCGGTAACTCCATCTTTTGTGCACCATCCCCCACCACTTGTTGCATCATGGAGTAAATGCACACCTGCTACCACATGGAGGAAGCAAGGAGGCCATTGAGCAGGTTTGGAAGGAAGGTTGCCAAATGCATCACTTTCTTGGCCATCTTGAAGTCATGGAGTAAATGCGCACCTGCTGCCACATGGAGGAAGCTGTCAAAATACGCAGTGGAAATGATAACCAAACTTGAGACCACAAGAGCAAGTAGAGTGCAGAAAATAGACAGCACAAGAGAAGGAGAGAGATAGGCGTATAACTCTTCTCTATACACAAGATCCTGAGAAATAACTGAATGAGTACAATGTGGGGCAATGGGGCCTATTTATATGGTCCCATCATGCAGTCGGCCAGCACTAGCGGCCCTCACGACTGGGCACATCCAGTCGGCCAGCAGAGAAAAATACCACGACCCCTCCTGATGAAGTCGGCCAGCTCCTGGTACACATGAGTGCAGTCGGCCAGCATCAGAGGCTCCTGCCAGCCTGTGGCAACCACCCACATCATGGAAAAAATGGAAAAAAATGGGAAAAAAATACGGGGAGTGAGGAAAAATGATAAAACACCTATACAGGGTGGGCACACCCCCACAACAGAGGCCCTGGTGTCTGATAAAGATAGGAGATGACTTCTAACACCCCCTCTCAGCTCCTGGCTGTGAAACCAACCACAGGGAGCTGGGGTGCCGCCTGAGCAAATCGTGAGATAGCGACTTCGTGAGAAGAGGTCTACCGTACTGTCCTCCGTCGAACAGAACTCTAGCAAGATGTCATCAGCAACGATCTGTTCACGAACAAAGTGCCTGTGGATGACCATGGGTTCCTCCAGTGGAAGCCCAATCCTACAATGCAACCTCTGCAACCCGGTACTCTGCCTCTTTCATCGACAAGGCAAAAGATGACTACCTCTTACTGCTCCATAAAACTGCTCTTGGGCCTGAAGTAGATCTCCTCGTGTCCGGATCTCCTCCCCAAACTGAGTCACTCCCACCGTGGAGTCGGACTCCATCAATCAATCCCCCTCCTGTGTACAAGAGTCCATGATCCTTCGCATGCCGCAGAAACCACAAGATACGCAATCCTGCCTCCCAAAGAGTCATCTGCAACCATGAGCTCAACAGCCTCATCAGGAAGCTCACGTCCAATCTGGTGTCTATCAACAAGATCAATGAACCATCTGCAACCATGAGCTCAACAGCCTCATCAAGAAGCTCACGTCCAATCTGGTGTCTATCAACAAGATCAATGAACCATTCTGCTTCTGAGTCAAAGAGGCATCACACTGCTCACAAGGATCAACACCTGTTATGGTGAAAAACCAAATCCTGGAAACTTGCTGAAGACCATGCAAGGCCTTCTGAAACCTGTCAACCACCCCCTCTCGGAACCACAAAGCTTGGGGTATGCACCTCCTTCTGCAAGTAATCAACTGCCACCTGCCTGGCTTTCCGAAAGGTCCCCGTGGAAAGAACATCCTCATCTACAGGAGGTTCTTTGTCTCGAATACTACGAGACATTAGAGCATAAGTGACCTGTTCAGTTTCCTCTGACTGACGAACACAAGAACTACCAACATCAGTACTAGAGAGTTCCTACCAACTGCTGCCATCTATTGGCAAGCTATCCACCATCTGGTCTCGAAAAGCCTGTACCTGCAGCGTATCCACACTTAAGTGGCCATTACCAGACTGCCACTCATCACAAACCTGAGGACCTGGGAGAGAGAGTGCTGAAAGCTTGTAAACTCCATTCTCCACTCCGCCTTCCCAAACCACCTGGCCTGTTGCTTTGTCCCGGAGAGCAACAAAATGCTCATCAAACTCCACCCGTACGCCAGTCTTGCAAACCTGATGCACTGACAACAGATGAAAACTAAGTGACGGAACATACAACACCTGGGAGGAATGCTTCCCCCCTCTGCCATCGGGAACTATCTCCAACCTGCCCTCACTGTGAACTGGGATAGTGGATGTATCCCCAGTAAGAATGTGACCAGAATACCTGCAGAGATCCTATAAATCTAAACGGGAAGGAGTCATGTGCCTGGAAGCACCACTGTCTAGAATCCACTCCCGAGTATCCGTTGTTGCGGAGAATCCTCCAATCTCCTCCCTGCCTGAAGAAAATGAAACATCGTTGTCCATCACCTCCAGGTGCACAAAAGCCGGAGTTATCATGATTGTTCCTGAGGAATCTTCACCCTTCTCGGTCTTCCGCTTGGGACACTGCCTCCAATAGTGGGCTTTCTCGCCATAATCATTACAGGTCCTCTTCTCTGCCTTTAGTTTCTCGCGGTCAACGTCGGACTTCTTCTCAGAAGACTTCTCCAAGGAAGCCTTCCCTTTGCTTGTGTTACGGCCTTTCGACCGTTGGCCAGTTAAGGCCTCCGAACCTCCACCCTGAGGAGGGTTCGTGAATCGTTCCTCCTGGTCCAAGACCATGGGGACAAGCTCCTCCCACGTGATGGTGCTGAGCCTGCCACTAGTAATCAAAGACGAGTAAAATGCTGAGTACTGAGAGGGCAAGTGCGACAGTAACGTTATGGCCATGTCCTCTGACGATATCTCCTTCCCAACTTGAAGAACTTCCTGCTGAAGCCTACAACTTGTTAATATGCTCCCGCATCGTCAACGACTTTGCAGGACTCATAACCCGCATCTGTACTTCCAAGGAAATCCTCTTCATGGGCGATACCCTGTTGTAAAGAGAGGCCAAACCATATACCTCTGGCCAGCGTCATATGCTTTACATGATTGATTACCTGCGGTGCGCAATTGAGAAAGATAAACGAACAGACCCTAGCGTTGACACGATCCCACATCTGTGCCTGTGCCTCTCGGTCCGTCTTCATCGACAGTAACTCCCCTTCCTCTGCTTCCGGCCGTGGAACCCTGTTAACGATGAAATCAGCAAGGTCATATGACTCCAACATAGACTCCATCATCACCTTCCAGATGCCGTAATTGTTCCCGTCCAACTGACGGTCCACTGGGAACGTGGGGAGAGTCGGGATCTTCACATGCTTCTCGGCCATCTCTAACAAATTTGCCATCGCGGGGATGTAACTGAAAAGGGTGGCTGGGTGGGAAAAAAAACTCTAAACCTGCAAGTGGCTGTCTACACTTTAGCCCGCCTTCCTCTTGCAACTTCTCTTCGCTAACAGTCCAAACAGTCCACCAATTCGCAACGTAACTATCCCCCTCTTGCTCAGAAAACTCCCAAGATCTATCAAGAGCCTAGGGCTCTGATACCATGTCAAAATACGCAGCGGAAATGATAACCAAACTTGAGACCACGAGCAAGTAGAGTGCAGAAAATAGACAACACAAGAGGAGGAGAGAGATAGGCGTATAACTCTTCTCTATACACAAGATCCCGAGAAATAACTGAATGAGTACAATGTGGGGCAATGGGGCCTATTTATATGGCCCCATCATGCAGTCGGCCAGCACTAGTGGCCCTCACGACTGGGCACATCCAGTTGGCCAGTAGAGAAAAATACCACGACCCCTCTTGATGAAGTCGGCCAGCTCCTGCTACACATGAGTGCAGTCGGCCAGCATCAGAGGCTCCTGCCAACCTATGGCAGCCACCCACATCATGGAAAAAATGGGAAAAAATGGGAAAAAAATAGGAGTGAGGAAAAATGATAAAACACCTATACAGGGCGGGCACACCCACAACAGAGGCCCTGGTGTCTGATAAAGACAAGAGATGACTTCTAACAGAAGCGAGGGGGCCATTGAGCAGGTTTGGAAGGAAGGTGGTCACTTGCTTGGCCATCTTGAACCCAATGGGGATTTCAAGTCAGAGAGCCATTCAACTCAACAGAGAGGGATGGGCAGAGAAGAGATATGGGTGAAGGCTATGGGTGAAGAGAAGTCATATGAGGAGAGTGGAGAGAAGATGGGTCGCATATGGGTGAAGGCTATGGGTGAAGAGAAGATGGGTCTCATATGAGGAGAGTGGAGAAAGCAAAAAGCAGAAGATTGGGAGAGGGAGAGGCCATAGCCGGAACCCAAAGACAGCTACAGATGGAGAAGGGAAGAAAAATGATATGGAGATGAAGGAGACGGAAATGGAGAAGAAAAAGGGATTGCATACGCTTACCTCTAATAACCTGTAGGCCAAGCTACCAATAGGAGAAGGAAAGGAAGAAAGGCAGAGCCCACCACCTGCATGACGCCATGAAAGCTTGCAATACACAATTTCCCTGTTCTCGGCATGTCCTCGAGGAGCGTGAGCATGATACTTCATCGGTTTCTGTACATGAGATTCGTTCATCACTGAAGTCTTTGAGGAGCTACACCCAAGAGACATGACTAAGCCCATGCAATAATACACAATAGCAGAAGCAAGATCAACACAATACAAAGCACTTAAATGCAGAAAGAAGTGGAGAGTAAACAATATTCTTGCTTGCAAAACTTGATACAAACCTGATGGCGCCGCCCACCTGTGTGCTCAAGGTTAAGGAGCTTTGATGGCAATCTCGACACTCTGAACGGAGGATGTCTCGCTTACAATAGTGCTTGAAACAATGAAGCTGATTATGAACTAAGGCTGCCAAACTAGTCTAAATATAGTATCTAGAGTCAATATGGACGTATGTCGGTTACATCAAACCAACCCACGATTCAGTCCAAAATGACCAACCGACCATATCATTCGATTGGGACTATATTACAACTAAGTTTCATTGGGACTTAGTAGAACTCCCAAGGCCATCTAAGATCGTCTGGACCCTCATACGGGCCCCGTAACCCGAGGAGAGTGTGTCCTTGATTTGTTGTCTAGCACTCACTAATGCAGTCATAGCCCACACAAGGATGCATCCTACTTGGCAGAGTGCCAACTCCACATAAGCCTTCTCCTAACCATTTGGCTACACTTGGCCACCACCTAGGGTTTAAACTAGGAACTACTGGATGCCGAGGTGCTCACTACAATAGCTACTCCTCATAAAGGGGGCCTTACAAAATAGAGCACATCCATCACACACAGAAATAACAAGAAGGGGCCATGGCATATTGGACAAATGCTTATCCTATAGCCCTGCATGCTTTAAGCGTTTTCCCAAAGCAAAACTTTCATCATGCAACTCTAACCACACAAATCGCATGCCCACAGTGTAGTTTTCTTAACAGGCAAGAGCCATAACCAAGCCCTACATGCTTGATATCCAAAAGGGGGCCTGGTATCTGTCTTCCCCCAATGTGGTTCTGCTGCATAAGGGAACCAAAGCTTCCACTGTATGTCTGCTCAATCCCGGGTAATCCACATGAATGTGCTATGGCAGAAAAGGCTGTAGTCCAGCACTGGGGCTCCAAGTGAAGCAGCTTGCATCAAAGTACGGGAAAAAGCATAAGCTCAAGTTTTGGCACCACCCTCCCATGGATATTGCACACTGATCGCACATAAAAGGGAGTTCAAATAGTGGGCTATGAGAAATTTCTTCAATGGTCACCACTTTACATGCCCAGCATAACATCTACTGCATCAATCTCATCACAAGACTATCTGGTGAGAACCATAGATATATCGAGACCTGGACATTCCAACCTGATCATGGGAAACAGTCAAGAGTGCCAACCAACATAACAACTCGGGCAGAGGACCATCATCAATCTCATCACATAACAAAATGCCAAGAACCACAAAAATATGGAGACTCAGACACCGACCTGAACTAATGTGGGAAACCTAGTCAGAGTGCCATCCAAGAAAAAGAGCTTGACCTGATATCAGCATTTTGCATCGTTCAAGTAAAAGTGCATTGACCAAAAAAAGAACAATTCTTTTGATTGCTATCAATACATGAGCTATGCTACTTGACATGGAGGAACATATATTTTACCACCATAGAGTCCAAGTGAGACCTCCACATAAATGCCATTAGCATCTAAGCAAGTCTTTGAGGAATTTGATTTATATAACAATACCATGAGGCAGTTTACCTTGGAGCAGTACTCAAAAGATAACGTTGGTGTCTTTATTCACCAAGTGGAAACCTTGTCAATTGAGATTCTTAAATAATGCAGATACGAAGTTTCCTGCATGGAAGTGATGGTGCAAATACTAATGCTCAAACTCTATAGAAAGCAGTACATGCTATCAAACCCCCCTCAAAAGAGGGAAGGCTTTTCGCCAATGATGGAGGGAAATTTGCAAATACACATGAACATATGGCATGAAATGAAAGCGGAGTAATTTAATAATTGCTCTCTTATGAGTCTTTCAAAATGTATGACGCTATATGGTAGTGTTATTATTGTCTGGACTGAATGGTTCAAGACTCGCTTGAATTCCAATTTCTTGTCGGAATAATAACGCAGTGCAAACAGTTTGTACTCCAGATTTCTTCAATATCATTGCAAGAAACATGCACAAATTATAACAGTAGTACAGAACTTTTCATAAGGAATTGGATTGGAGTAAAAATCTGTCTACGTAAGACATCAAAACCTCAATATGGGCAAGCAAGAAAGTGTACGAGCAAACAAGAAAGTGCAGACTTCTTGAGATCTCTAGAAAGGAAAAGAACATCGGGTATCAACCTACCAGCACAAGTCAGTCCCACAAAGAAATCTAAAATAGCACTTATCTATCCTATCATTTTAACTTAACACTCTCGTCTGTGATCACTACTGAAGTCCAGATTTTCATACCTCAAATTGATTAAACTAAAGAAGCGGAGTACTCAACATGCACAAAAATTTAGATTTAAGCATGCACCGATCAGCATGAAAGATATAACGCATCTAAAAGAATAGCAATGGCTTCCATAACTTATATAATCTATGCCATTACACAAAAGATGTATATCGAATGGAGAATGTTTTCCATGTTTCCTGCAAAGGTTCTACCCTTCTATAGCTGCAATATAGAATATGGCAACATTCCAATCTCGCTTAGCTTCAAAGATGCAGTTATGCCTAATCATCCACACAACACTGCAATAAGAACTCTCATCAAAAAAAGATGGTGGCACTTGGCCTGGTAAACAAAGCATGCCTGCAAGCCATACAGATTAAGTCCACAAAACCACACTTCTAGTAATTCCTACCTGAAAAGGCACTAAATAACCTTACACCTGGATGGCACATCCAAAATAGAGAGAGAGAGAGAGAGAGAGAGAGAGAGAGAGAGCGAGAGAGTGGAATGAGGAGATGGAGCGGAGGATGGCAAACAATCTCAAAACCAATACCAAATTCACAACTCCAACTTCCCTACCTGCACCTTTTACATCCCCTACCTGCACCTTTTACATCAGCAGAAATTTTGAAATTCATAAAGCACCCCTTTAAAACAGCTTTATACAAGTAAGCAGGTCCTTGTCCAAGTGGCTGTCACACCACATTCCCTGGCTGGAGGGGCCAAGTTGGAACACTATAGTCTACTGGACAATATATTCCTCTCCCAGAAAACCGCTCATTAAACTGCTGCATTGACAAACCAGAAAAAAAGAAACCTGCATGCAGAAATAACCCAACCAACACTCACGCATAGTAAAGAATTTTCTAAGACAGACTTGCTTCACGAACACCACCTTAATACATAAGCTTACGTCATACTAACCACAACATGCAGCCATCACAAAAAGCACCTCTCCAAAATCTTAAAACTGGCAAATCCCAAACATGATAACGAAAAAAGAATTCAACAAGCCAAATGATTGTACTAAAAAATATCTTAGATACTTCACAGTTTTTAAAAAAGTACACCAATCCTCGATGGCTATGATAATTTTGAGAACAGGATTATTTAGAGCATCCATAGTACATAACCTATGAGGCATCTAAGCTTTTTCAAAAACCACTCTGCACCTTAAAAATGGAAGGAAAACCGGCACAGGGTTATAGGTACAGAAAAGAAATCACTCTGTACCCATACCTGCAATTTCGTTTAGAGCCTCAAAATCAACCGCTCAAGAGGCAGGTAGATCTACCATCAATATGGAAAATATGGACTCAAGCGTCAGAGGTCCTGCAGGGTATATCTGCCTTGTCAGCAGATCCTTTATTTCAGGCCTGTGTGTTTACGAATAAGAGGTGAAGCAGAAAGGATTAGCTATAACTTCATGACCCAGAGAGATGGTAGTAGAGGAGACTAATTACTAGCTGAACCATGTGTAGAGGAAGATGATGATAAGGACAAGCATCCACAGAGCTCACACCACCACAACCTTCCTCCAAGCTCACACTTAAGAGTTATGCCTGGCTTGAAAGGACTTCATCAAAGCTACAAGCTTCTCCACTCCAGCTTTTGGCATGGCATTGTAAATGGAGGCCCTGATGCCTCCTACAGAGCGATGGCCCTTCAATTGCACCATACCTTGCCCCGCCGCCTCTTTGAGGAATTCAGCTTCCATTTCCGGTGTCTCCATTGTAAAAGGCACATTCATCAGTGAGCGGACAGACTTCTCCACAGGGCACTTGAAGAAACCCTTGCTCTCGTCAATAGCATCATACAACAGCTTGGCCTTCTCAATGTTTCTTTTCTCTGCCCCCTCCAAACCTCCACTTGCAAGAAGATCATCAAACACCAAGCCACAAACATATATGCCAAAGCAGGGCGGAGTGTTGTACAGAGAATTGTTATCTGCATGAATCTTGTAATCTAACATCACAGGGGTTATAGCCTGTGCTGCACCAAGTAGATCTTTGCGCACAATAACAATCGTGACGCCAGATGGCCCAATGTTCTTCTGTGCTCCGGCATAGATTAAGGCAAATTTAGACACATCAACTGGCTTTGAACAGAAATTTGAAGACATGTCAGCTACCAGCAGAGTTTCACCCTGTGGCTTAGGGTAATCCTTGAACTCCACTCCATGGATAGTTTCATTCGCGCAAATGTGGATAAACTTTGCACCAGGAGTCAAGGACAGGTCACCTGAAAATAAATAAATGTAATTACTAAAACAGCACGCAATCATACCTTCACCTGTGCAGAAATAGAAGCAAGTGCAAACTGGAACTCTACATCATGGATCGTTTTAATCATGCAACAGTAAAGAAACATGTACATGAGTGGATTCTACCCACATTTCAATTATATTTAGACCATGGATAATTTCATTTGTCAAAAACAAGGAGAACCAGGGGGCACCTTGGAGCTCTACATCATGAATCTCTGATCAGAGAAACATGTACATTTTGATGAACTCAAGAACTCTGCACCATGATTGTTGGTCAGAAAAACACGTGCATTATGGTAAGCCTTAAAGATCCAATTTACCATTAGTGTGACAGTACGAAGAAAAAGGCATGCTAGTTGAACTCCACTCCATTGATCGTTTTTATTATGCAGACCATTAGTGTGACAGTACGAAGCAAAAGGCATGCTAGTTGAACTCCACTCCATTGATCGTTTTTATTATGCAGATATGGTAGAGCATGTGAATCGGGGTAAAACTCTAGATCTAGAAAATCAGGCACGGCACAGTTAAATCTTGAACTGCACTCCTTGGATCTACTCATGCTGGTGCAAATGTGAAGTAGCTGTGCACTTAATTTAGGGTTGAAAGGGAAACTGTGCAGACAACTGGAAAAAATGTGCGAGCATAAAGGGAAACTAATTCACCTAGAATTTCGCTTAGGGTTAAGGATTACCTGGAGATGGAAGGCCTGTGTATTTGGCAGACTTGCCGCTCCAGATGACCTTGGCGTTGCAGTATTTCTGCCCTTCTTTGAAAGCTTTGTCGCTCCAAGATCCGGTTACGATGTAATCTGCGGCATCGCTAGAGTTACACAGGTTGAGGGGGACGCTGGAGAACTGCGATGTGGCACCGCCTTGCAGAAACAGGACGGCGTAATCTTCTGGTATGTGCAGGAGAGATCTCAGGGCAGACTCTGCGTTCTGGATGACCGAGAGAAACTCTTTGCCTCGATGGCTCATCTCCATAATGCTCATGCCGCACCCCCTCCAGTTGTAGAGCTCCGCCTGCGCCTGCTTCAGCACAGAGGAGGGTAGGGTTGCAGGTCCCGCTGCAAAGTTGAAGACGCGGCCATCGTCGTCATTCTGCTTCTTCTGCTTCTTGTCTTCTTGAACCGGAGGTGAAACTACGGCTGTGCAGCGAAATGGTGCTGCACGGAGGCCTCGGATAGGAATGCTATGACGGAGAGAGAAGGACGGGGAGACGCGATGGTCTGCCAGATTGCGGGAGGCCAGAAAGGAGGTTTGGAGTTGCAGGCTCATCGAGGCCGCCATGGCTCGGGGATTGCAAGAGCCGGGAGAAAACACAGAGAGCTTCAAAGTTCCCTTGTTATGGCGGCTCAAGTAGCACACGCAAAGTGCATTGTGTATCTTGGATACAGACCGCCTTGGGGGTGGAACAATAGTGTCCAACATGTGGGCAGCCAAAAAGTGCCTTGTGCACTTTTGAATGGGTGTACCCCATTACACACGTGCACTTTTGAATGGGTGTACCCCATTACACACCAACTGTGTCCATGCCTGTGTTTTAAAAAACTGACTGCCCATGCATGGGCGTTCCTTTACACACCGTCCAACATGACCTCGTGTATTTTCACCATCCATAAAAACATGCACGCATTGAAGGTATGGTAGCTTTGAGCTCCTCCTGGGCTTTCTGCTGTACACAAGGGTTGCGAACCAGCTCGCCATTCGACAGGAATAGCTGTTGTATCCATCCCTGCAGTAATCATGTCCTGGAAAACTACGTAACAATGCCTTCTCAGTACAAGAATAACAGGTTAATTAGTTGAGCATGCTGAAACATATGTACCTTTAGTTCAGACGCTATACGTAACCATGGCTACATTACAAAAAGCAAATTGATTGGTTACTATCAAGCAAATTGATTGGTTTCTATCCTTTGACGGCATGATAAATGATTATAAATACAAGTGCAAGAATGAATTGGTTATCAATTATCACTTACCCACATAGTAACATGCAGGCACCCCGTAACTTACAAGTTGCTCCCAAACTTCATCAATACCCTGCAAAAGCAATTTCCATCCATACAAATAGAGAGTTGGGGACTTGAACCCCATCACCACAGTTATTGTGGCTACACCATGCTCTCTTCGAGGGGAGAGGAGGAGATGAACTAGATTTATCTTACCCCCTCCCCTCCTCGCATCTACAAAAAAAAAAACGAGAATCAGTAGGCACATGATAGTTAAAAACCAAATAAACATCCTTTTAAAAAAAATCCGCCAAAGTCATAACATAAAAGCACTATTGAGATAAACAAAATATGATGTCATTGAGATATACAAAATACCAAGTTTGTGTCCAAAGTCATAACCTCCAAGCACTATTTCATCTCCTACTCACTATTGTCACTCTCATCAACCGAGTCATGATCACCAAGTACAATTCTCACATTTGTCCTCTCTCTCTCTTTAAACATTCCTCTAGCAAGATTGTCTCTCCTTTCTATGCCCCCAACCTGGGATGAATCAGGCGGTGCTGTTTCGGATGATTGTGCCCTCTGCACAACCACTGAGGTCTCGATCTTTCTGCACCAAGGTTGTAACCTCAGCAAGACTCACTTGCAGCCAAAACTTGAAATTAGATGAAAAAATGAAGTGTTTCATTACATGATGGGAAATTTCAATTACAGTAAACATGTTAAAACACCATAAGTTACAGAGATAACCAAGTGAAATCACTCCTTTTTACTACATCCAAAAGGCCAGGACAGGTGAAGTAAGCTAGCCTAGCATTTGCAACTGTTGGGCTTCTGCTGCCTTGCAATCCGCAAGAGTCCTTGTGTTGATCTGCCATGCCTTTGGTCGTGCTGGCCATGTCAACAAGGGAATCCTCAATCTTTCGATCTTTTCATGGTCATACATTGGGCACATTGCTCTTTGGCACTTCTGTTTTGATAGAGGATTGTGTACCCTCTCCTTCATCTACTTCCACAGTTGGGCCATCTGTGTGAGCATGGGAGCATGGGAACAAGCTCTAGTGGAGCATGGGTTAGGACTAACCTTAAGATTTAAGGTTAGGGTCAGGTATCCAAGGGTCACACATGGGAAATGGAGAGTCAAGAGTCACTTGAGGGGTCTCGTATATGATAGGGGCATGGGGCACACTCAAGGGGGGCTATGGCATCTTGATGTTATCTTGAGGCTTAGGCTATGGTCTCTTGATGTTATCTTGAGGCTAGGTTATGTTATGTTCTCTTGTGTAGAGAATCGTAACTACTCACCTACCATTTCACACTATAGCTATGGTCTCTTGATGTTATCTTGAGGCTAGGTTATGTTATGTTCTCTTGTGTAGAGAATCATAACTACTCACCTACCATTTCACACTATAGCTACATGCTAATGGATTGGAGTTATACCTCTTGATGGTATGGGATATCAAGGTAAAGGTATAATGTACTTCTTTATAATTCATGTGTGCATCCCTTGGGCGGGTGGATGAGTTTATGCCTGATTTATGTATGTTTATGCATAACAATTATCTAGAGAGATCTTAGGGTTTTAACAGTGCGCCGGACTGGATGAACAGAAGGTTGACATCTCGTCATTCACATCCACATTCATTTATATCACATCCTTTCACATATCCTCACATCTCATTCTCATCTCTTCTTTCCTTAAGTTCAGACGCGGGAGAAGAAGGTATGCTTGAAGATTAACCCAGATCTGGTTAGGAATCAGATTGGGCTCTTCTCTATGTGCAACGTCATTATCTTTTGTCCAGGGAGGCCGCCTACAAAGGTGGAGATTGGTAGGTGGCTCCAGGAGGATGTCTTGCATGATAAGGTGGTCTCCAAGGTCTCCAAGGGACAGAAGTTAAAGGTAAAGAGAAAATGAAGGATGGAGGCGAGGGACAGTCTGAAAGCGAATGGGTTAGAGTAAAAGGGAAAACTAGTGTTAGACAGGCCAAAGAGGAAGCCAAAAGAAATCACTCCGATCAAGGGGTAGAAGGAAAAGATAGTAAGTCTCAAGGTAGATTGAGCCCTTTAATGTATTCTAATCCTTATAGCCCTTTGAAAGAGGTGGATTTCACAGACAGAAGTGTTAGAGTCTATGGAGACCCTCAAAGTGTGAGGAACCCATGAAGCTTGTTGGCTGAAGAACACTCTGTCAATTATGGAAGAGGATGAGATTTATTGCAAACTAAAATATGTATGCCCAAGGTTATCTCTCTAGTCCCCTAAGTTCCAACTATCTGCCCAGGGTTATCTCTCCAGTCCCCTAAGTTCCAACTATTTGCCAATCCCATATTACCTCTCAACTCCTCCCATTTTCCTTTTGTGCCAATTTGGATTAAAACATGAAGATGATAGATGTGCTAGAGAGGAGGGAAACTAGGCTAAATGGAAATCCTTCAATAATAAAAGGAAACCAGAGAGATATCTGTTTAAACTTGTCAAAGGGAGGAATAGTAGAGAAGTGGTGGGGAGTATTTTGGATGAGGATGGACAACCTCTGGAAAGTATTGAACAAATGGCTAGAAAATGGGTAGAGTTCTTGAAGTTTACCCTTAGCTTGAAGGAGGATTGTTCTCAGAGGAGGTTTCAGGCAGAAGATAAATTACTAGGATTAATCAAACATAGTGTGGACCCTAACAAGGCTAGATGGCTAGAGAGGGATGTTGATGTTGAGGAGTTTTGGGAAGGGACAAAGCTCCTGGATGTGATGGGCTATCTGTGGAATTCTTCATTGCCTTTTGGCCATCTCTGAAGGATATTGTTGGGGAAAAATGTAGAAAGGCCTTCAACTCTGGCAGCATGGATAGGGACTTCAAAGAAGGGTTTGTGAAGTTAATCCCAAAGCAAACTGCTTGCAATAGATTTGGACACTGGAGGCCCATCACTCTGTTGACTATTGTTTATAAGATTTTGGCTACGGTGATTGCTCTCAGAATCACCCCTATTTTACAAGAAGTTATTTCTAAGAAACAGCATGGGTTTATTAAAGGTAGATCAATATATGATAATATCTTTGTTGCCATGTTAGCGAGAGATGTTGCCCTTAAAACACAACAAAAATGTATTATGTTGCACTTGGATCTAGAAAAGGCCTTTGATAGGGTGCACTAGCCTTTTGTTGCAAGAGTGATGGAGAGACTTGGATTTGGGACCAAAATGGCAACATGTATATACACCTTGACTTGGGGAGGGCACTCTAATGTTTTATTAAATGGGAGGGTGGTTGGGGGGTTGAGGTAAATAGAGCTTTAAGGCAAGGTTTCCCCCTTGCTCCCCTCTTGTTTGCTATTGCTTCCTACCCTTTGGTGGTGTCTCTAGAAGATGCCTGTAGGTGGGAGTATTACTAGGCTGAAACTTAGAGATACAGTGCTTTGCTGATGATTCTTTGTTGTTCCTGGAAGTTGAGAATAACAATATAAAACTTGCTTTTTTATACAGGATGTTGCTATTGCATCTAGTTCCAGATGTAACATTCAAAAATCTAGAATTATAAGTTTAACTGAGGACAATGATTTTGACTTGCAAAGGTGGGGGTGTGAGGTGGTTCAGAAGGGACAAACTGTCAGATTGTTGGGAATCCCCTTTGGAGTTAATGTTACAAATAAATAGATGACTGATTGAGCAGTTAGCAGGTTTTTAGAAAAGCTGAGGAAATGGGAGGGGGTTAGAGTGTCCTTTCATAATATGATTGTAATTTGTAATGCTGTGCTAAATGCTTATATAATGATTATTATGCCCAATGATGGATTTTGGAAAGAGCCATTGGAAAAGGATAAAGGGACCTATTAGAGACTTTTTATGGAGGAATGGCAGAGCTTCCAAAAGGGTTCCAACCTGGCTGGCATGGGATAAACTGTCTGTTCCAAAAGGGGAAGGGGGCATTGGAATTTTGCATATGCCTACTCATACATTAGCAAGGGCTGCCTTGATGCTTCACAAATGTCTGCATCAGGATGAAACATGGTCTGTTATGGTAAGGGAATTAGTAGAATTGGCATTGGCACATGGAAAGACAAATTGTTCTCTTATGCTCCTCTTAAGTTGACAGGCTCCCCTCTTTGCAGGATGATGTGCAAGAGGTGGAAAGATGGTCTGAGCCTTATGACCTAGGATGGGGGATGCAGAGTGTTAGGAAACTCTACGCTTAGCTTGGGGATTTGGTGGACACATAAATTCAATCCTCCCTTAGGGCTACTTGATACTAACTCTGCAAAGAAGCTAAAAAATAAAGGTCTGAAGAGATTGAATGATTGTTGGGATTGGACTGTGGTTGGGTGGAAAGAGCTAGGCCGATTAACAATGGAGTTCCATTTGTCTGCTAGGAGAGGGACCTGATGGCTCAGGTGCTGGTGCAGATACAAAGTGGGTGGTGTTCCACTGATGAGTCATGTTGGATCAAGGATTGTGCTTAGTTTAATGGGGTTAAGGTGGCAAATGGCAAAACTAGAGACCTATGCATTGAGTTGAGGAAAGGAGAGAGCATGTGGAATATTGCAACAAGATTTAGAGAGTGAGCTGGAGTTCTGGCAGTTGGAAAAAGAGATGGAAGTTTTTGTGGGAGAGTCAGATACGTAGTAATTTCAGGTTTTTCTGTGGAGTGTATGTATGTCGGCTTTACCTATTGGATCTAAACTACTACACACTAGTGGATGTTGTCCTAGGTGTAAATTTACACTGGAAGATGGAAAACATGCATTTTGGGATTGCCCAGTCATCAGAGGTGTATGGGGGAAGATTGGAAAACATGCATTTTGGGATTGCCCAGTCATCAGAGGTGTATGGGGGAAGATTGGAAAGTGGGTTGAGCAATGCTTAGGAATCCAAGGTCAAACTGAGGTGATTAGATCATTGGGAAATGGGCTTTCAATGATGAAGCTGCAGAGATACTGTTTAATATTATTAGAGCCTGCTTATTATGGGATCACCAGGAATGATGTTGCCTTTCAGAATGTATCTCTTGTTGGTATTGATGTGACAGATGTAATGCATAAATGTGTATGTATGTGCTGGTCTGTAATTAGTGTGAATAAGTTGAGAAAAGAAGGGATGGATTAGTTAATGTGCTGAAACTGCAGATGAGCATCTCTTGATTCATGCCTCTATTTGGGGAATCTTCAAGCATGCTAGGGTAACCTAACCCATGGCTCATATTTTGCAAGTAAGTTTTATTGAAGGTTGGCAGACCAGGCTGCCCAGGTTTGGAGCCCAAAACCAGAAGATGGTACCTTAAAGAAAAACAAGTGGATTACACCTTTGTTGCTTTCATAGAGAATCCTGTGCGGACCAAACCTACAGTTAAAATATAGTCTAAAAAAGGGGGACATTTTGGAAAAGCAAACCCCACTAAGGCTATGATGGAGGCTTGCATTATGCTGGGTTATCAAATATAGTCTAAAAAAGGGGGACATTTTGGAAAAGCAAACCCCACTAAGGCTATGATGGAGGCTTGCATTATGCTGGGTTATCAAATATCTTGGGAGCAATCTAGCTTTCTTTTGAAGGAGGAGAGATGGTCTTTATTGTGTAACTTTTATTAAATATAGTGAAGTGTGAGAAATAGGGGACAAGTTTGAGATAGTTCTAGATGTAAATGGTTCAGTGGTGTACTTAGCTTTTACTTAATACATATACTTATTATTGGTCCCAAAAAAAAAGAATGTGAACAAATGAAATGGAGTGAAGAAAATACACAATATTCTAGCTGTATAATAGGTAGATTCAAACACAATACCTTCACTTTAAGAGGCACTAGTGCAAAAAAGAACGGGCCCTCAAACCTCCAAATTCAAATTCTATCCCAACCTCCTCCTCCCTTCCTGAACCTTCTAATTCTTGCCACATGCACATGCACATAGAACATGTGGACACACACATAAAACACACATGCATACACATAACATACATGCACATAACAAATGCAGTACGTGCAAACAAAACACACATACACATGCACATAGAACATGTGGACACACACATAAAACACACATGCATACACATAACATACATGCACATAACAAATGCAGTACGTGCAAACAAAACACACATACACATGTAGATAGCATATGCATGTGCACACGTACATACACACATGCACACACACATTCACTGATGATGGGTAAGTGTGTACACATATTTTTTTAATCAGGTGCGAGACATGCATGCGAAGATCTGCTAAATCATAAATACATCAAATGTTTAATGCTACAAATTAACATACCTAAGATACTTAAAAGCATATATATATATATATCAATGATTTATAATTAATACAAATACTACTGAAGTGTTACATATTATATTTAAATATACATTTATATGAAGTATACTTAAGTATAGCAAAACATTACTACAATATAATTGTAGTATGCCTCTCTCTCTCTCTCTCTCTCTCTCTCTCTCTATATATATATATATATATATATATATATATATATATATATATATATATATATATATGAAAAAAAACATAAACACATATATATGTTACCAATATCATCAAAAAATAAATGAGATCTAAAGAAACATGCAAAGAATGTCCTCGCTTTGTGGCTGCTGGGCAGAAGGTGAGTGTTGAGTAGGCATGATGGTTGCGTGCTTAGCAAATCCCTATCGCTAGCCAATAGATTAGGTGTGATTTGATCACAGGGCACTAATTACACTTAGGCATAGGGATAGGAGGAGCGTTGGCATTGGAGTAGGCAACATGCGTGATCATTAAAAGTGTTGGAGGGAGCAATAGGCATAATCATCATGTTAGATACAAGGGTGTGGGTTCGACAAAGGAGAAGCTAGAGTGAGCAATAGGCATGATTACCATGCTTAGCTAATGGAGGGAGCTTGGAGGCTACCACGTGGAGTAGGTTGAGAGGAGCAACATGGTAGCTCCCAAATAAGATATGGAAAGATAGCTGAAAGTCCTTACCATGTCCAGCTCCATTTCCCTGTACCCCAGCACTAAATAGCCATATATGTGTGTGTGTGTATATATATATATATATATATATATATATATATATATATATATATATATATCATGCACCTGTCTCAACATGGTAGCTCCCAAATAAGATATGGAAAGATAACTGAAAGTCCCTACCATGTCCAGCTCCATTTCCCTGTACCCCAGCACTAAATAGCCATATATGTATATATATATATATATATATATTTATCATGCACCTGTCTCAATCTCTCTCGAGATACTCCTAAGAATTGTCAAAATGAAAGACTCATTTTTCTATATCAATCTCTCAGATAAAAACTGTGTATGCGTATATATATATATATATATATATATATATATATATATATATAAAGCTTAAGCAATAATTATATATACACTTAAAAGCCATATATAAACTAAAAAAGATTTAGTTATAATTAAGCTAAAAATGGTAATTATATATATATATATATATATACATATTATATAAAGCTTAAGTGTGATAATTAAACTAAAAATGGTATATATATATATATATAGTCGGTTTGAGGTTTGCAAAAAAGTCCTCTTTTCTTTGTGATTATCTCGATCCTAATTTTTAAACATCAAATAATCCTAACCATACTTTGTATTATATAATTTCGGAGGTTGGCGAAGCTCTCAATAATATTTTGAATTTTGAAAGTAGTTGTTATTCCTCATCATTGATATGAAGTCCCATAATTCAAAATCAACTGAATAAAAGAAACTCTTCCAAATTTTCTTGACATCAAAGCCAAACTCCATTCTAGCTTATTCAATTTCTGCAACTCTTTAACATGTGAAGTCCAGCTTGCCCATTTTTGCCTCCGCACATCATTGCTTACATAAGCTCTTTAGAAACTGGGTTTTTTTAATATATATAATATATGTTTTGCCAACAACCAAATCAAACCTTTTCAACCAAACCTGAGTAAGAAATATTAAAATTTTGTTTATAAATATTGAGTTATAGGAAAAAATTAAACCTACACGACCCTCAAAACTTCTCATGGTTAAAATCTAAAAGTAGCCATTGAAATTTCAGCTGAGTCTAGAGCTTGAGACAAACTCACGTAATCCTGATCGCCAATTATAGCTAAAGTAATCCCATCGTGGGTTTAGGAGAAAAGCATTTTAACTAATAATTAACATACAAGAAATTGAGAAGCTTTTGGAGTCCTCCGTT
The DNA here is from genome assembly GCF_041138505.1 of Cibotium barometz. NCBI lineage: Eukaryota > Viridiplantae > Streptophyta > Polypodiopsida > Cyatheales > Cibotiaceae > Cibotium > Cibotium barometz. The sequence goes on from NC_141065.1 coordinate 40,391,755, forward strand.
TCCCACTCTCCTCGACGTCCTCCAGTTGGTGCCCACTGATAACCCTCAGTTTCGCACTTGTCTGTTCCATCCGCCCAATCAACCTTAGTGAGCACCACTTCTCTCACCATGTGGCATGCTAAATTCGTGCCATGTGGCACCTTCCCCATAATAAATAGTAGATGAGCCCTACCATTGGGCTATAGCCCAAGAGGTTAGTCAAGGTCCATATTCACCCTATCAGAACATTGTTGCACGGGCACTTAATAAAACATTTAAGGGTTTCTAAGGTTCTTTTACGAGTTCGTCTATTGTCGTTTTGTTAACCCATATAGTCCCTCTCTACTAGAGTGTTACATGTGCCCTCCTTTTTTTCATCGCATTAACTAATAATTAACATACAAGAAATCGAGAAGATTTTGGAGTCCTCCGTTTCCCACTCTCCTCGACGCCCTCTAGTTGGTGCCCACTGATAAGCCTTAGTTTCACACTCGTCCACTCCGTCCGCCCAATCAACCTTAGTGAGCACCACTTCTCTCACCACGTGGCATGCTAAATTCATGCCACATGGCACCTTCCCCATAATAAATAGTAGACGAGCCCTACCATTGGGCTATAGCCCAAGAGGCTAGTCAACTTCTTTTTGCATATTCACCCTATCAGAACATTGTTGCATGGGCACTTAATAAAACATTGTTGCATGGGCACTTAATAAAACATCTAAGGGTTTCTAAGGTTCTTTTACGTGTTCTTCTATTGTCGTTGCTAACCCATATAGTCCCCCTCTTCTAGAGTGTTACATGTGCCCTCCTCTTTTTCATCACTCTCCTCTTCTTCACCATTGCCTTTCTTCCTCTATAGCCCACATTATCTTCTCTCTTTCATGTGCAAACTAATGTTTTTTGAGGCACATTAGCGGTATATTTTTTCAAATCAATTTGAAAGAGACATGTTTTGATTTTGGAGGCATAATGGGATTTGCCAAGGGAATGGGCTTCTATGGATGTGCAAGGGAATTTGGTTCATGTGGATGTAGTGTGCGAAAAATAGACATTGGCTCATGTGTATGTGTTTCTTAATGTGTCTTATAAACAATGTAGATCTCTACACACTATTGTTTTTTTGTTGTTTGTGGTTTAGATAGTGAGAAAGTGTTGTTACTAATCTTTTTTCTTACTATTAGTCACATGTTCTTGAGGTTATACTTTGGAAAGTGATGTTGCATATATTTTCCTTTCGAGTTTCTATAAGAAGCGCCAAACAAGGGGAAGTCCATTTCAAACTAGCAAACCTCAAGGTTAGTACCACACTTCTAATCTTTAGTGATTTATAAGGGCCATCTCCTTCCCTCAACCTACCAACAACCTTCAAATTATGCACTTATGATACAAAAGCAAATTAGGCACAAGTTACAAAGTGAGATTAGTGATATATAAGGACCATCTCTCTTTCTTCAACCTTGCACTTATGATACAAAAGAAATTAGGCACAAGTTATAAAGTGATATTATTAACATTTTTTATCATAAGAAATCTAAAGAATAATATGCATCACCTCTTGACCCATAACCTACCAACATGCTTCAAATTGTGTGAATATGACACAAACATATTTAGACACAACACTTAAAGTGAGATCCTTAATTCTCGAGCAAAGACACGGCACAAATGCCAAAAAATATGTCAATGACTTCAAAAGGTGTCATGGTAGGTACAAGTACTTTGGAAAGGTGTTCTTTCATTCTCAACATTGCTTTAGATATGCTTTCTATATGAACAACAATTTGAAAACAAATCTACTCATTTTTCTTTTAAATGCATATTGTGACATTAGAACCACCCTCCCAACCCCATTTTCGCATAAATTTTAATGTTCTTTTATTGGGAGCCATCAAAATAATAACCTTGCCACTCTAAGAATGAAAGTCGAGATTTGGCAAGTGAAGGGCCATCCATATGATGTGGTGCATGTCTCAACAACCCCTTTTTATCTCAACTGTTCTAAGCTCTAGACTAAAATAATAAGGGGTTACCTCTCAACCCATAACCTACAAATAGACGTCAACTTGTGTGAATATAACACTTACATTTTTAGGCACAACACATAAAGTGAGATCATTAACTCTCAAGCAAAGCCAAAAAGTGTGTCAATTTCTCCAAAAGGCACCATGGTAGGTGTAAGTGCTTTCGAAAGGTGTTCCTTCATTCTCAATATTGCTTTAACTATGCTTTCTATATGAACAACTTGAAAACAGTGCTTTGGAAAGGTGTTCCTTCATTCTCAATATTGCTTTAGATATGCTTTCTACATGAACAACTTGAAAACAAATGTGCTCATTTTGTTTTTCAATGCACATCATGACATTAGAACCACCCTACGGATGAGAATTAAGCCCCAATTCCACACACTTTTATTGGGAGCCATCAAACTAATACCCTGAGAGTGTGAGTTGAGATTTGCCAAATAGAAAACCTTGTGATGTGGTGGCATACCTCAGCAACCCCTTAGCCCCTTAGTGCATATACCAAATATTCTAGGCTCTAGCCCCTATTTGGTCAACTCTATCCTATATTTAATCTTTTTATCATAAAAGGTTCAGCCTACACAATTAGATACCTCTCTCAAGGGCCCCTTCTTCTTGGATACAATACTCACATTTGTCATATTTTTGTTTTGTTTTGAGTACACCATCTTCTTACAAGGCCGCTTACCATCTTCACTGACTCCATGGCTCCAGTCACCCGCCGCTGGGAGGGACTTCTTCGACCCACCATCACAGGCGATGCTCTGCTACGTAACATTCACGACCCTCACATCTCTCTCCCTTTCCCAAGGCGAGAGGAGATCTCTCCATCGTGTGATCTTCTCCTGATCCTTCCTGATGTTGTATGGTTTCTTGCCCTCCCTTCAAGGCTCTTCTTTACTTCTGTTGTAAGTCGCGGCAACTTAAATTTTGGTGCTTGTCGATCACTCTACTTTTTTTAGTTTAACCAATTCGAGGTATGAAAATTTGGGCTTCCCCTTGTGGCAGAAATTAATAGGATAGATAGCTTTCAATTTTGTATTTCCCAATTTGATAAGTGGGACTAACTTGTGTTGGTAGGTTGATACATGTTGTTTTCTTCCTTTCTCGTGATTTTGAAAAGTTTGCACTTTCTTGTTTGCCCATGCTTGAGGGTTTGAAGTCTTAACTTATATGAAATTTCACTAATCCTAATTTTCCATTAAAAGTTTTGTGAATTACTATTAAGTTGTTCATGTTTATAGCAATGACATATGAAAAAATTTGGAGTGCAACTAATTGCATCCTGTTAATTTTCAGGCAATTGGAATCCATGCAAGTCTGGAACCATTTAGTGTACACAATAATAACATACCATATAGCATCTCATCTTTTGACTTATTAGAGCGCTCCGCTTCCATTCCATTCCACATATTGTTCATGTGTATTTTGCTCTTTTAAACAGGGATTGATAGCATGTATTGCTCTGTATATTTAACATTTTGGTGGATAATTAATACATAAATATATTAGTTGACTTATTAATCCATAAAAGACATATTATGCAAATAATAGAGATGCAGAGACTTAAGAATAAATTGTGTATTGTACTATCATTCATACTATCAGTATACACTTAGCATGGTTTACATCTACTATAATGGCATCTCCACTGTTTTACAATATATGCCTATAGAGAGCTAAAGGTTAGTAACCACCAACAATTCATGCCATTAGCATCTCTACTTAAAACTACAATTAGTCCTATGAACTATATCCTAGGGTAGTTATGCTAATGTATTATTAAAGTATATCCGGTAACATGCTAGTGGCTCAACACCACAAAGGAACGAAAAAAACTAGACCCATAGAGGCATAGTTCAAACCTTGGTGGGTTGACCATAGAGGAATGAAAAACACCTGGCACACCTGGTGGATCAACTACGATGTGAGAAAACCAGACCCATAGAGGTGCTAGGTGGAAAGAAATATTCCATTCAGTTTAAATGTTTAGCACATGATGTTGTTTCGTTGGTCTTCGTTGGGACTCAGGGGGTGTACTACTAAAAAACCCTATATATCACATGTGTTCAAGGGGTATTTAAAAAACCCCTTACCTGTGTGAATTTTTCATGAATAAAATGACCCCTTTTTTTATAGACTTACGGGTTTTTTTTAATGGACTTATGATTTTTCCTCAAAATTGATTTAAAAACTCCTTCTGTAAATGTATTTCTATAAATTTACCTTAAAATTTTGAATTAAAGACCCCTTTCATTTGAACTCACGTGGTATACTTATATATTTTTAGGTGAACCCCTCGAGCGTTAAGAAAAGTTGGTCGTGCTCTTACAGACCATTAGTTACTCCATGGCAAAGAGGGAGCCACATTGTTATTTTTTTGGGACTGTCGCACAAAACTTTACAAGCCAACAATCCCATTCCAATTGCTTGTATTCTTGTGCTTCGGACAAAGCTGTGATAAGCCTCTAAATCCTTATAAATCTTGGTCAACTCGTGCTCTTTCTGCTTGGCTACTTCCAAAGTTATATCTAGTTCCTTCTATAGCTACTTCATAGATGATGTTAAGGGATTGCCTTGCCTTGTCTAGTATCTTCTCCTAGCTCCACCCTTGACCTTCTACAATTCTGTGCTAGATAATTCCAGGGTTGTAATTCTATCTTAATAAGTATGGATCTTCCTCGTGGATATGTCACGGCTTTCTCCCCCATAGTAAATCCACATTTGCTAAGTCATCGGATAGCCTAACAAGTTATAAGGTCACTTGATATGCTGCTTGGCATAGATCCACCTAAGCTTGGCAATCCTTTGTGTTTGCATCATAATGCTAGCTCTTGGTCCTTGATGGTGTTAAGGTCATGGACCTTGCATAATGGCTATGGAAATTCATGATAATAGGGGAGGAGAGGTCTTCGAAAACCAGCTCTAAGTCCTTAATGGTGTTGAGGTCATGGCCCTTGGATAATGGCTATGGACATCCCTCATAATAGGAGAGGAGAGGATCTTCAAAAGCAGCTCTCCATTGAGTATGTTAGGTCTCTTTATCTAGATAATCTTCTTCTGGACCTTTTTGGGGTCACTAGTGTCCACATCATTGTGGACAACAATGGGAGTAGAGCAAGATCAATTTGGGCCATCTTTAGAGTTAACAACCTCTCAAAGCCCAGATCCCTTCTTTGGATCTTCCTCTGAGCAACATAGAATCCACAATTTCCTTTGTCCACATCATCATGGCAGTGCCAATGGGAGTAGTAGGGCATGATCAGTTTGAGCCATCTTTAGAGTTAACAACCTATCAAGGCCCAAACCCGTTCTTCAGATCTTCCTCTGAGCAACATAGACAATTTTCTTGGATTAGGTCTATGTGCAGCACCTCCTCAAATTTCTCTAGAACAGGTCCATGCCTTGCATGCAAGATTCTTTAATCATATGTTCACCTTAATTGTAGAACATGGGCCTCCATGCTTTGCACATGTAGGATTCTTCAATCACATGCCACCTCAATTTCATAGAGAAGAACATGGCCATCCTTCTCCATAATTATGTTATGTGCATTAATGATGAAGAGACGAGAATGTGCCACATACAATTTTTCTCTCTCCCCATAGCAAGTAGCTTGGAGCTTAGAGATAGCCTCCAAATATTGTTGTAACATACCTCAATGTCATGAGTGTTAGCCACCTCCAAGGACTATCAAAGCATGGTGATTTGAGCTTACATTATTCTTTTCTGGCAGGTAGACTCTTTGTGACCGTATCCTACATCTCTTTCTAATCCATCTCCATGTCCACCATAATAGTGTGAAGAGAGAATTGCTCCACATGCTATTGTGCTATTGCAATCGATGTTCGTTATTATGCTAAAGGATCATTTGCTACTTTTAAATCCTATAATGTCTTGGACAAGGGCAATGGCACATCGAGGTAGATAGGTGTAAGCCATCTTGACCATGCTAGGATTAAATGCATTTGAGAAATAAATGAAATATTGGCTTGGATTATCGAAAACCACTATGACTATCAACATCTCTTGCCCCATAGATGCAGAAAGTATCGGGTCATAAGGGTGTTTTGGAGGTCCCTCATTTTTTGAGAAGAGCCCACTCAAGAGTGGCCCTTTAGAGCTTTTCCCTCCTTCTCCCTTAGCTTTCGTCTTCTCCATCTCAACTTTCCCCTTCTCCTTCTTTGCTTCTCTTTCAGCTTTCTTTTTATTAGCACCCCCTTTCTATTTCTTTATAACTTCTTTGTGACCGACCTTGTTAGAAATCTTGCTCACATCGAGGATGCCACCTTCCATGTGTGCTACCCTTTTTCCAAACCAAAACATGAACCAGGACTAACCCTTCTTTTGTAAAAATTCAAACTTCCTCTTTTAGGCAAAAGATATAGGTTTGTGCATACTTTTTGACTAGCTCATTTACAAACCTAATATGCATATGGTCATCCAAGATCTCAGGGTTGTGCATAAGGTACAAAGTATAAGGTTTGCAAATCTTCTCATTGGCGGTGGGCTAGGGGGATTTAGTGGCTCCTTCCATATTAAAGAGGAGAAGGTGGTTACGACTATCTTCACATCAAGTTCCACTAGTGCACCCTCAGAAACTATCATAATATTCATGAATTTGAGCTACTTGTTCAAGTTAGGAGCTTACCTTAGCCAAAGCAAGTGTTGTTGGGTCTTGACTTCAAGCCGCTAAAAACTGTAACTTTCCTATATGGGTGTGCTAGCTTGCCCCATTCCATTGTCACACCAGAATGCTCCTTGTCAATGAGGTAAAGGGAGAGCTCTCTATACCTAGATGCAGGTAACAAGAGATCATCCTTTGCAATGATTCTCTCTTTGGTGTCACGCCAGAATGCTCCTTGTTGCCAATGAGGTGAAGGGACAGTTCTCTATGCGTATTGGAGTCCTTCCGGAATGCTCCTATGCCTAGACGAGGTGAAGGGAGAGCTCTCTATGCCTAGATGGAGGCAACAAGAGATCGTTCTTTGTGAGTGTTCTCTCTTACAAAAGGCGGGGGAGGAAGAAGCTAATGGAAGAGGGAAACCTACAATCAAACCTATTCAAATAGGCATCCATATAGCATCGAAGAATCCGATAGCATATAAGCAAGGAAGAGGGAAAAAGTGGAGCTCACAAGTAAACTATTGCAAGGGAATGATTGTATCTTGCTTATTATAAAAAATGACTTATATACAAATGACTAGTTTTCACACTAGGCTTGCCAAACTTAAAAATGGTCCGGCCTCTATTACTAGTCCTAAGAAACTATGTGCATGGACTTTTTAGACCTTCTCTATTGACATTAAGAATAGGGTAAGGTGATAAGCTCCAACTTCAGCACCAAAAAGGCCTATTAGTTGCAGTTTAACATCGACAAATCCAATTTTTAAATACTAAATCAAGGCAATTTTGCCTTTGTTATGTGCTCATTTCCCTATCTCATTGCAATGTAAATGACAGCATATTTTTAGCGGGTCTGTAATACTTTCTAAATGTTGATCATAAAAACAATCCCCATGCTAGCCTTAGAGATAGGATTTTTTTCTCCTTTTGTAGGCACCTAGAATAAAGGTCTCTCTTGAGCAAAAATATTAAAGAAATGTAACCTTAATCATATGAATAAATCAAAGTGGTTGCTTTTTAGAGGTTCTTGGGGAAAAGTGGTTGGAAGAATGCACAACTCATCTTCTTGCAAAAGGGGGTGTGTCGTCTTGAATCTTGGCTTCTTTTGCTTCCCTCTTTTGGGAGCAAAGCACTCTTTCTTTCTTGCGAATCTTTGTGTTTATTTGTTGCATTTTTCACGGCTTTTGCACTTTTATTGCGCCCTCCCTTAGGTGAATTTGGGTGAGTTGCCATAGTTTGTGTGTATCCTTTGATAGGCTACATTTGGGTTCCGTTGTCGAGATCGGAGGTAGCCATGGTTGGTGTTGTAGCAATGGAGGAAGAAGGGGGAGAGGATGATGAACCACCCGATTGTTGAACGAGCCTACGTGTGTTGAGGGTCTTGGTGGTAGCCTCTTTCTTTTGCTGAGGATTTCAAGGTTTTGGTGTGTGGTGTGGTTAACAAGATTAGCTTCGACTTTCAAGTCTTGATGGAGAAGGTCGCATGTTCTTCTTTTGTGGTGGGCATAGCAAGATAAAAAGAGCTTGTTGGCAGCTTTATGGTGGATTGCAAATCAAGGGGAGGCTAATGAAGAATTTAATCAAAATGTGGAAGAGAAAATATAAGAGGAGATCACCACAACTGCAAAAGATTGGAAGAAAGAGATCATAGAATAAATGAATTGGAGCAACACCTAAATAAATAGGAGCATCAATGATAGTAACACTAAGGTGAGAAGAAAGGAAACCAAATTGGTACGTGAGAAGGAAGGAAATGAAATCAGTTTGATTCTATCGTGCCACACCATGGCCACGAAGAGGAGAGAAGATCAAAGAAAAAGACTCAGCCTACTTCCCTACACAACTGCCAAGAAAAAGTGTGAGGAACTGGCATGAATCCACTCAGTAGAAAACTCCAAGTTCTGTAAACCTTGCAATTTTTATATACCTACTACACCGTTTTGGTCTAAAAAGAACCTTTATTCAGAGTTGCTGGAAGAACATGAAGGTGACGAAGACTCAGCCGGCTCCATCACCATTGCAAAGTTTTCTCTGTTTTTGCTGGTTCCTTCAATGTGGCAAGGTCTACACAATTTGTTGCAATGCTATAGCCATGTGGCGGTGGTTTTTTTTTAGCAATCAAGATAATTTTTTAACATTATATTTTAAATAACTCCAATTCATCATCTTCAACTAGCAAGAGGAATTGGTGAAGCGCGTGTGTGTGTGTTTGGGGTAAGGTCTCGTATCGAGTCTTACTTCCAGCTCTCATCCGTAAAGGACACTGCTTGGTACAAATGAAAATATTGCATTTAAAAAAAAAACTAGCAAGAGGAGGTTCACCGATTCTTTTCACACATAACAGAATTTCACCAGCTCGAGAGACCCCGCCATTAGTCCTCGTCATCGTCGAGACAAATAAAATCTTCCTTTCTTTTGGGTGGCATAGGAAAAGTGGGTGGAGTGCTTTATGAAATTTTTTAGTGAGGGTAAGCTTTCATGTTTATCTTTTGTTGGGTTTCTTTTTATGAGCTTCATGGTGGAGTCTTACATTTGTTCTCATGGGTGAGCGGTGAGTGTGTTTGAGTGCATTGGGAGAGTTGGATTTTCTTTATCAATGTGATGGAGTTAGGAGATTGTGTTTAGGAGTTGAAGGAGAAGAGAGTGGAATTTGGGAAATCTTAAAAGAGTATGTTTGGGAATTGAAGGAGTGAGAGTAGAGTTCATGTAAGAAGTTGGTATAGGGTGTTTACATTGGTTTTGGGGATTCCAAATTTTCCTTTGTTCTCGCGGAGACGCTTCACAATTGTCCATGGGAGGAATGATAAGCTCCAACTTCAGCACCAAAAAGGATTATTAGTTGTGGTTCTACATCAACAAATTTTCCTTTGTTCTCGCGGAGACGCTTCACAATTGTCCATGGGAGGAATGATAAGCTCTAACTTCAGCACCAAAAAGGATTATTAGTTGTGGTTCTACATCAACAAATCAAAATTTTAAATACTAAATCAAGGCAATTTTGCCTTTGTTATGTGCTCATTTCCCTATCTCATTAAAATGTAAATGACGGCATATTTTTAGCGGGTCCTCAATACTTTCTAAATGCAGATTATAAAAACAATCCCCATGATAGCCTTAGAGATAGGATTTTCTTTCTCCTTTTGTAGGCACCTAGAATAAAGGTCTCTCTTGAGAAAAAATATTAAAGAAATGTAACCTTAGTCATATGAATAAATCAAAGCGGTTGCTTTTAAGAGGTTCTTGAGGGGAAAAGTGGTGCACGACACCTCTTCTTGCAAAAGGGGGGCATGTCTTCTTGCATCTTGGCTTCTTCTCCTTCCTTATTTTGGGAGAAAAGCACTCTTGCTTTCTTGCAAATCTTTATGTTTATTTGCTGCATTTTTCATGGCTTTTGCACTTCTATTGTGCCCTCCCTCCTCAAGTGAATTTGGGTGAGTTGCCATAGTTTATGTGTATCCTTTGGTAGGCTACATTTGCATTCCCCAAATGAATAACTGCCTTCCAAGCATAACAACCCGCAGTTTCGGACCTGCCATGGCCTCAAAAATCTACAAAAAGTAAAGCTCCCTCACCAAGAAATCAACCCACACACACACACTCAGCAATTACAAGAGAAACAAGAAATCGTGGTCATCGTCATCACTCTCTCCTTCACTCTCTTCCTCCATTATTGACAAGGAAGCCCACAAGAGAACAAGGTTTCTACAAGAACCAAGAGAGAGAGAAAATCGTGTGCTAGAAAGATATAGTGAGAGGCACAACCACCCTCCAACCTCCCAAATCACACGACTCCCCAACTACCTCCTTTTTCTTCATTTTTATTAATTTTTCAAATGTTACAAAAGTATTAAGGTCTCTTAGACCTTTATCACCCTCCTTAAAAGATGAAACACACACACTAAGCTATGACTTTATAGATCTAGCCATGCCAAGTACAATATTTAATGATAGGATTTTACAATGAAATTACATTGTGATAATGGTTATGAGGGAAATAATTTGTCGATGAAGCCCAAGATTGTGCCCCTTACGGGAGGTTGGGGAGGTAAAACCATGTTAACCTACTGAGTGGTTAACATACTCCCTTGACCCATCCGGCATCTCAACCTCCTTTGAAGCATATGTATTGTGGTAAAATTCAATGTAACGTCGGTAAGAGGGAGATCCGGGCTGTGATGCCAACCTTGTCAAGGTAAGGGGCTGCTTTGAGTATAACTAAAACATGACATGACATTCTACCGATAGGTAGGCGAGGTTACCGATGGGTAGGCGACCCTAAAGAGGTTACTGATGGGGGTTTTGACTTGGGCATGTAGTAGGTAGCCTCAAATGGTGCATAGCATTTTAGGGTCGAGGGAGCAAGAGTCATCCCGAATGGGACATTACGACAATGGATCGAGAAAATCCAGTGGGTCACTTTCTAGGCTCCCGCATATGTAGCAAGGATGATGATGTGAATGTAGCACCATCTGCTATGATATGCGTACAAAGGTTCCTTGTGTATTGGATTAAGCTCTTAGTTTTTGGTAAGTGCATGGTCGTTATGTGGGTAGTGCCATGTTAGTGCTAGAGGTGTGTGTATCGTGGGGCGGGGTGAGTTGGCTTTGATCAAAAAGGGTTTTAGATTGTTTGGGTGAAAGCATTTGAACTTTTTGGGAGTGCTTTTTAAATTGTCTAGGAGGGTACTTTGCAAACAAACACAGCTATATCGGCTCTACCCTCTATGGGGAGCATTCTACCTGCTCCACTGGGGGGAGCCAAAATAAGCAATAAAAGGAGGGTGAGAAATGTGTTAGCTTAACTTACTAACTATTTCATCTTCCTAAATTGCACACAAAATAGGTGATCAACCATATAAAGCATATGACACTAGCCAAAGGGATTTGGCAGCATTTGGCTTCTCTGTACAACAGGGTATCACCCATGAAAAGGATCTCCTTGGAAGTTCAGATGTGGGTGATGAATCTTGCAAAGTCATCGACGATGCAGGAGCACATCAACAAGTTGCAGGCTCTTCAGCAAGAGGTTCTTCAAGAGGCAGGGAAATAGATATCTTCAGAAGATATGGCCTTCATGTTGCTGTCTCATTTTCCCTCTCAGTACTCAGCCTTTTACTCCTCTTTGATCACACCAGTGTGGTAGGCTCAACACCATCACATGGGAGGAGCTTGTGCCTATGGTCTTGGTGGACTAGGAAGAGCATTTTACGAACCCTCCATAGGGCAGAGGTTCTGAGGCCTTGACTGGCCAAAGGTCGAAAGGCCATAACAACAACAAGGGCAAAGGGAAGTCTTTGTCGGACAAGTCTTCTTAGAAGAAGCCCGATTAAGACTATGAGAAACTGAAGGCCAAGTGGACCTATAACGATTGTGTGGCGAGAAAGGCCACTATTGGAGGAAGTGTCCCAAGTGGAATAACGTGAAGAGTGCTGATTCTTCAGCTTCATCTTCAAAGACTCCCAACTTTTAAGCTCTTGGAGATTTTGGACACAGATGCTTCATCTTCTTCGAGCGAGGGGGCAGTTGGCTTCACCGCCAGGGATGGATTCTTGATAGTGGTGCTTCCAGGCACATGACTCCTTCCCGTGAGTTCTTATAGGATCTTAAACGGTAGTCGGGTTGCATTTTCATTGGCAACAATTCCACTATACCGATTCATAGTGAGGGCCGGATGGAGATCGTTCCCGATGGCAAAGGGGGGAAGCATTCCTCTCATGTTCTTTACGTCCCCGCACTTCGTTTTCATTTATTGTTAGTGCATGAGGTTTGCAAGATTGGTTTCTAGGTGGAGTTTACATTACTATTTGGGCATACAGTTTATACCTCATGGTATCATGTTATCTCAGTGCAAATATGTTGAGCAGCTCCTTGAGCGTTTTCACATGACAAATTGTAAACCTGTTTCTACTCCTATGGAACTAGGTCTAAAAGTGTCACTTGAGCATGCTGGTGAGCCTTTTGATGTTGCCACCTATCAGCAAGTTGTGGGATGCCTTATCTACTTATTCTCTACTTCTTTGGACATATAGTATGCTGTTTCCCAGTTGAGCAAATTCATGCATTGTCTGAGCACTATGCATTGGCAAGCGTGTAAGCGTGTCTTTCGCTATCTGAAAGGCACTGTAAACTTTGTCTAGTTTTATGGCAGTTCTTCTACACTATGCTTGCTTGCATCTACAGATAGTGATTGGGCAGGTTGCTATGACACGCGAGTGTCAACCAGTGGGGGTAACTGTTTTCTTCTTGGTGATTCATGCATCTCATGGCTCAGTAAGAAGCAGCCTACAGTGGCCACTTCTAGTTGTGAAGCTGAATACAGGGCAGCCTTTACAGCTACTACTATGGAATGTGTTTGGCTATACGATGCCTTCTAGCCGATCTTGGTGTTGGATAGCAATCCCCTACCACCATTTACACTGATAGTCAGAGTGCTTTGGCAGTTGCACGAAACCTAGTATTTCATGCCTGCACAAAGCATATTGAGGTTCACTATCACTATGTCAGGGAAAGGCTCCATGCAGGAGAGATTGACTTGGCTTATGTGTCTACACATGCCAATATAGCAGATGGGTTTACAAAGCCTCTTTCGAGGGAAAAGTTTGAAGCTTTCCGAGAAGCTTTAAGCTTACAGCCTCTTCCAGGGTAGTCTGCTACACCCTGTCCCTGTTCACATCATTCACTTGTTGGTCATGACCACTCCCGGATAGTTCAGGTGTGAACATAGCTTACTCACGGGCACTTTTTCCCTGTGTGACTGGGGGACACATGTTTTTTCCCCGTGTGAACACACTTATGTGTGTTGGGGGCACTTTGCCCTAGGCCTTTTAAGTACTCACTTGTACTTTCATTTTCATATCATTATTGAGTACATCTTTTCCAGCACTCTTGAGCTTCACTCATTTTCTCTGTCTTGCAGCTGTGTGTGTGTGTCTGTGTGTAGGCTTCTCCCCCCATACCCAACAATAACTAGTAAGGTGTTCTAGTAAAAAATAATTGAACTTTAAGCACAATGTAAATACCTAGTTAAGAAGTGAGGAAATGTTTGTTGTGACTGGTTAGATTTTCCTAGTTATTACAAGGGTGATAACTAGGAAATATTTGTTGTGATTGGTTAGATTTTCTTAGTTATTATACAGATAATATTAAGGTTGGTCCAAATTCTATCTAAACTAAAACTGAGTTAAGAACATGCCTATGGTTAGAGACCTTAGTCTCTACACACTATCTCTTATGTGTGTGTGAAACCATCTCTAGCTATATCATCTAGTCTCATAAATGAAACTACTAAGTGATGTATTTATAAAATTTTCTTCCTTAGAAAAAAAGAAATTATACTTTAAATTTCAAAGATAAAAGAGTAAGAGTAGGGCACCACCCTATAGAGACCCAAGCAATGGCCAAAAGATCTCCTTCAAGAGAATCTAAGAATTGCTAAGTACCTAGATAGCGATAGTTTTTAAACCCTTTATTGGTACCTTTTTAGCCCCAAGGTATCTTTATTGCTAAGTACCTCGACAGCAATAGTTTTTAAACTTTTTATTGGTACCTTTTTAGCCCCAAGGCCCCATCCCATGAATATCAAGGCTACAGTCCTAAGGCTCTATCACTATGAGCTAAAAGTCCTACCAAGATCTCACATGGTGATAGTTATCTTCTTGGTCTTTTTTTTTTGTGTGTAATTAGTTTCACTTTCATAAATCACTTAGAAGGCTCTACTCAAACTAAAGAGGGTCCAAAAAGGAAGGTTGAGTACTTGGCATAGTCTACCTTCCACAATTCACCTCTAGGAGGTTCTACTCTAACTTAAGAGGGCACACTAAGGAAGGTGGAGTACTTGGCATACTTTAAGGTCGATCGAAGTAAAAATTAAACTAGGACCAATTCTAAAGGAAGGATTTAGCCTTAATGGTCATCTAAGTAATAACTAGAAGAAAATTAAACCAATCTTAGAAGAAACACAAGTAAGCACTCAAGAAAACACTGAATTGAAAATATATAAAAAAGACTTAAAAAAATAGGCAACATTTGAGGATGGGTTTAGAATACACATGGTTAGTTGTATGGCTAGGAAGTTGGTCTTGTATAATTATACTTGTAATTTTGATTTCTTTCCATTGTTGCTTCTTGTTAAACCTTAAAAAAAATCTTTAAAATCATCACCAACAATTTGTCCCATCAGATAGCCATAACTCATACGTCGGGTCAGACTCAGTGTCAATAGGTTATCCTCCTCCTCACGGTTTGATTCTAAAATATATGCCTCCTTTGATGTATGAGGTAATAATCTGAGTGCATCCTCATTGTCATATGGCATGGGTACTACAAGCAAGTGAGCTATGTAGCTACTGTTAGCTAACTTGTCAAGGAAATGACCCAGCATGCTCTAAAAGGAATAAGGAGTCAGTAATATTATTTCATAGAATGCTGATGTAAGTGCGTAAGCTCTCTCTCTCTTCTCCCTTACTTTACGAGATCTTCATGTGTGTTCCTTACAGTCCTCCCCCCGTAAAGTACACTCACTTCATCATGTTGTTGTGGGGTCTCTCCTACCATGGGCTGTAGGAGTCCTACCCCATATTGCTTAAAATAAGTTATATAGTGCCAGTGTAAGTAGAACGCTATTGCGGATAACATGCAACGCTCATAGCTAAAACATGGTGCAAGGGGATAAAACTATAAGCAGAATAGGCCCACAAAGGTGGCTCCACAACATTTCTCCCTTAATGGTGCATAAAAATATTGTGAGTGGGTTTGGAAAGTAGGAATACTTAGCTCCCCTTGATAGTACTAATCCAAACAATTTGGGTCCAAGATAGGGTCACTCGTATCAATCAATCCATGAAAAGTCCTTGTTCAAGGTCTATAGTAACAACATAGACGTACATTCATTCTCTCTTTTTGGTATGTGCTCTTTCTCATAATCTTTTTTAATTGTTATTGTTATTTTTATTTTTATGGTGTTGTATTCCTGTACATGTTAGTGCAAGCTATATTGTCACGTGGGTAGCTTTTCCCAACAAGCTCCCTCTTGATATGAACATGAAATTTATCAGGGAGTGAACAATGTGGGGGTAAAAGTGATGATATTAGCATAAATCCTCCTTCCTGCTTCTTGTCATACCTTGGCTTCGCGGAAGGTATTGTAGGTTTTAATGTAACCATTCTTTTCAACTTTGCTCCATCAATGTTTATTGGTGAGGAGAACCCTTTGTTATTTCTTGTCGATCTCCATCTTTAAGGGCGGCAAGGGGTTTTCATAAGACCAGATGAATGTTATGGGTTCTTCCTTACAGATGAGCATTAGAGATGACACTTATGGTAAGGCAATTTCTATTTGCATAGTCGGTCACTCTAGGGAAGCCAATGGGGTTTAGGCTTGGATAACCAACAAGGGTTTTGTAACATCTTGTGAAGTAGAAGCTATCCCATTAATTATCTTGCCTCTTGAGATATGTTTCTCTTAGGGATCCCAAATTGTTTGGGCAAATGGTGTGGGGAAGGTTCACATGATAATAGTCTTCCCTTTGTTTGAACTTGAGCTTCTCTTCAAAGCTTTTGTCCACCACCACTGAGGAGACTTGGGAATTGGCAAGCGGCAACAGTGAGGCTAGTAGTATACACTTCTGTTTTGGGATCCAAATTCAAAGATTATTCTCATAGTAGCCTAGAGCTTCCAATAAACATTTAGGTATCCATTTTGTGATAACCTATAGTTTGGACTTTCTGTGGCAATTATTTTGTTGAGGCCTCCTTCGCTTGGTTGGTTGAGGTGGTACGGATAGAGAGAACTTGGGAACCCTTTTCAAGGTAGATTTGGGTTGCCACTTTTAGCCAGTTGTATCGGCTGGTTCTTTTGACATGGAGGTGTTAGCCATGTGGAGGGAAAAGAATCAAGAGTCCTTTGAATAGACGATGAGGTGGAGGGGGTTTCTTTAGATTTGGTTGTTTTTGAAGCTTCCTCCTTATTGGAGACTTCCAACAAGAGTGAGAGGTGGTAGGGGATTATGAGTAAAATGTTTTTCCGTGGGGGTTAAGGCTTCACCCATAGAGACACACCGTGTTGACTAGTCAATCATACATTTGGTAGCCTTCATCCATGTGCGACAAAGTATTACTAGTTCAGGTAATGTTCTTGTAGGCATAACTAGGAAGTATCCACCACCACCAGGTTCTTGTTATCACAATATGTTCCAATTTGTTAGTAGCCCAAGAACCTTGGTGTTCCTACCATTGATACCTTTCACCTTCAAAGAGGTGTCTATGAGTTGAGGTTTTCCCAATTGGTTTCATTCATTAGTAGGAAGCTTGATGATAAGGCAGTTAAATACATATTTGTGGGATAACGTTTAGAAAGAAAGGGGTATAGACTCTACCATCCAGTCTCAAAGCGGATTTTGGTAAGTAGAGATGTTTTTGTCAAAAACTCGGTTCAGCCCATGCTTTCATGCAAAAAACAACAGAATGTATGCTCACAAAACATGTTTGATTCACTCCTACCTTTGTTTAATGGAGGGCGGTCATATATAGAGCAATTGAATGCTCAACCAAGTGCTAAAATTCAGCCTTTGTAGGTGCAAAATCAGCCTTTTGATGAGGCAATTATTGAGGGTGTAGTGGATGAGGAGAGAGCACCCATAGAAGAATCTAGGTGTATGCCAAAATGGCTTGTGCAGACATTGAGAGATAGCAAGTTGGCAACTCCTTCACTTAGTAGAACTCATGTAGGTTCTCATCATGCAGATTATTCTCATGTGGATGATGTTCTCATCTCTACTCTATGAGAGGAGGAACCTGTTTCCTTTGAGGAAGTACAGGATGATGATCATTAGATGCATGCTATGCACAATGAGTATAAGTCTATACTCAAGAATGATACATGGTATTTGAAAAATCTATTGAGATGTCAAGCTCAACACATGAGGTGACAATCACGAGGTGCCTGCATGACCGTTTGACATTTACATCACTAGTGGATTTAGTAGCTGGCACCAACATATCTTAGCCAGAGATTCTACAACTGGACTACACGACTAGTCCACATTTACCCACTCCTCTTAGCGTGTTCACATTATGGACCGCTTGTATATACTCTATTATGTGTGTTAGTCACTTTATCTTCTTTGTAGACCTCTTTTGTTGTGTGAAGAAGAAGAAGATTTTTTAGCCTCTCACCTTGTGTGCTCTCTTCTAGGGTTTGTGTGTGTGTGTGTGTATGTGCTTGTTGTTGCAAGAGCTCAAGCTCTCTTCTCCCTTGCATCTTTTCATGGTATCATAGCCTGGTTCATGCTAAGGGCTGAGCGGCAAGCAAGAAAAGCACAGGAAGCGGTACGAGGGTAAGAGCTTCATCTACTCTTCCCCCTTTGTGTTGGCTACTACAACACCCTTGTCGGGAGCTCTTCGGGATACACCATCAAACGAACTCCGATTGAGGAGCTTTCTTCGTAGGAGGAAAGCTACAAGGAAACTATTTTATCCTATATATTGGACTTAGTTTTTCGATCGAAAACGTGTTTCAAACGCGTTTGGACATCCATTTTTCAGTTCATAGGCATTCACAGCACTGCGGGTAAGTTTCGATTCTCTGCAGAACTCTGTTTTTAGAACTGCAAGAAGGGTGATTGGTTGTGTAGACACTGTGTGTGCTGCAAAAAGGTCTCAAAGTTGCCATTGGGTGTATGTATGAAAAGTAAGGTCACTGGTTGTGACAATTTGGGTGCAGTATAGTACCGCTCAGAGTATACAACAATTTGTGCAAGTCAAGCAAGAGTGTTGTTGCTGGTAAATTTGTGTTGTAGAAAAGATGTCAAATGATGGAATAAACCAGATTGTTGCAGAGAAGCTTGACAAGAACAACTTCCATGTATGGATGTTTAGATTGATAAATTTCCTGATAGGAAAAGGTTACTGGGACTACATTGAAGGTGAACATGAGGAGACATCGCAGATACCGGAGATTGATCCAACTTCTGCAGACATAAAAGAATCAAAGGATTGGAATCAAGGAGCAAGGAAAGTCATGTATTGGCTTTCTATCATCATACATGACACTATAATTGGGCATATACAGGATGCCAAGTCACCTAAGGAGGCATGAGACACCTTGGCATATACAGGATGCCAAGTCACCTAAGGAGGCATGAGACACCTTGGTGAAGCTGTATGAAACCAACACCAAGGCATGAAAGATTCAGTTGAAGAATGAGCTTCATACTGTGGAAAAGAAGAATATGTCTGTGAATGATTATGCTTTGAAGATCAAGGGCATTGTGGAATCCCTTGCATCAATTGGTGTTTCTGTTGATGATGATGGTAAGGTGGAAGTGTGTCTGCGTAGTCTCAGGCCATAATACAGGGAATTCAAGACGTCTATTCAGACTTAGGAGAACATTTCCAACTTCATAGATTTGGTGTCAATGCTCATCTCATTGAAGACAAGAACTTGGGTGAGTGAAGATCAACATTCTTCACAAAACAGAAACAGTTCAAAGCAATGAGCCTTCTATAGAAGTGCAAGTAGAGGACGAGGTAGAGATCGTGGACGTGGCCAAGGTGGTGTGGTCGAATAGGTAATCAAAATTATGGTCAGCACAACAGCAACAGTCCCAGGATTCACAACAACAACATACAGGTGGAAGAGGCCATTTTAGAAGCAGGGAGAGTTAACGAGATTGTGGTAATTGGCAAAGGCAACATAATGATACATGAGGCTATTTTTACTGTGGTAAGCCTGGGCATGTGCAAGGTGCAGCAAAACAACTATGCATCCTCTAGCAGAAATAATGAGAATAATGAGAGGTTGTTTGTTATGCAACATGTGGTTAATGCTGTGTTTGGAAATGATGTAGCAGCATGTAAGGATGATGTATGGTATGTTGATTCAAGTGCTTCGAACCAAGTGCTTCGAACCACATGACAAGTCATGGTGAGTGGTTCAAGAAAATGAAGTCTTGAAAGACCAAGTTTTGTTGAAACGGGGATAACACTGCTCATCCGATTGCCCATGTTGGAGATATACCATTGTCTATGCAGGATGGTAAAGTGAAGTACCTTCTTGCAGATGTACTTCATGTTCTGAAATTACAAAGAATCTAGTTTCTGTTGGCCAGATGATTGAGCAGGGTTTGCAAGTTCGATTTAACCCTGATGGCTGTTATGTAGAAGACTTCAAAGACAAGTGAAGGCTAGTTGCAAAAGGCAACAGAGTGAGCAGAATATTTACATTGAATGTGAATATGCCTGAAGTGAGTGCTGCAATGTTTGCAAATGGTTCAGGAGTTGTTTTGCAGATATAGACATTTGGCATAAGAGAATTAGGCATGTCAATGTGCAAAGAATGAAGTCTATGCAAACTAAACAAATTGTAACAGGGCTGCCTAAGTTTAAAGTTGAAGGTATACATAAAGTTTGTGAAGCATGTCAATTTGGAAGACAAACAAAACATGTATTTTCACATGATAGAAATGTGAGCAAGAATGTACTAGATGTTGTGCAATTAGATGTATGGGGTCCTGCGAAGACTATGTCTATGGGTGGCTGCTGCTGTGCAGGTACTATGTAACATTCATTGATGACTATTGGAAGGTTGGCGATTTCGAGCTTGTGATCTATGGCTAGAAGGTGCCTTGGATTATCCCATAAGTGGAAGCATGAGAAGTTGAAGAGCCATATATAGGCTAGAGTGGCACCTTGTCATAATCATCTCCTCTGAGACCGGTGTTTTGGGAGGCAGCTCACCGGGAGATGGGAGCCCGGTGGAGGGATGTTGCAGTGCCCGTTGGGGGTGTTCGTGGAGCTCGATGGTGATGCATCTCCTACGTGCGTTAGTCTTCCGCTGCGCATTCTAACATGGTATCAGAGCCCGAGCGTGTGTGGTCCTGGGCAGCTCAGGCGTGTGTGGTCTTGGGCAACCCCCTCGCGCCTCGGTGGCTTGCGGAGCTCGAATCGAGGGAGGGTGTTGGAAGGTTGGCGATTTCAAGCTTGTGATCTATGGCTAGAAGGTGCCTTGGATTATCCCATAAGTGGAAGCATGAGAAGTTGAAGAGCCATATATACGCTAGAGTGGCACCTTGTCGTAATCATCTCCTCTGGTGGCCAGTGTTTTGGGAGGCAACTCACCGAGAGATGGGAGCCCGGTGGAGGGATGCTGCAGTGCCCATGCGTTAGTCTTCCACTGTGCATTCTGACAATAACCACACGAGGAAAGTGTGGGTGTACTTCATGAAGGAGAAGAGTGAAGTGTTCACTCATTTTTAAAATTTCAGAGTTATGGCTGAAAAACAGATAGGAAAGCATGTGAAGTGCCTAAGGTCAGATGGAGGGGGAGAATACTTCTCCAATGAGTTCTCTAAATTCTTACAAAAGAATGGCAATTTACATGTAGATACACTCCGCATCAAAATGGAGTTGCTGAGCGAAAAAACAAGCACATTATAGAGATAGCACAAGCATTGATGGACTGAGAAGAATATGCCACATAGCTATTGGGCTGAGGCTATGTCTACAGCAGTTTATATCATGAATATGACTCCTATTGCAGCCATACATGATGCAACGCCAGAGGAGAAGTTTACTGGCAAGAAACCTGATTTGTCTCACTTGAAAGTTTTTGGATGTATTGCATATGTGCATGTGCCAGATTAGTTACGTACAAAGCTGGATCCAAAAGTAGAAAAATGTGTGTTTATTGGGTATTCCCTTGAGCAAAAGGGATATAGATGTTATAATCCTGCTACACGAGAGTAGCTGGTATGCTGCTAAAAAGGATGTTGTTGGGACTGATGTAAGTGGAAATGTGGTTGCACAAAATGCAAGTCAGCAATCACAGTCATTGAGTGGACTAGGAGAGTCCTCATCTAGTGGTTCTGTTGATAGACCATGGAGTGGCAGGCTGTGTCATAATACCAGTCCTGATGAAAATGTAGTTGGTACATCACATAAGGGCAAAGAGAAAGTGGTTGAGCCCCTTGGTATGCCTTACATTTCTGCAAGGCATTCTCTTGTTGATGGAGATTCTAGTGACTCGGAGATGAGTCTTGATGAGGAGCTTGGGATTCCAGCAATGAGAACACCTGGTGTGAAGAAGGCTATGGAAGCCATGAATGCAAAGTTACGAAGATCTCGAAGAGTCAAAAATTGTGTGCAAAGATTGACTTATGATGGTTATGTGGCACATCACTATGCATATATGGCAAAAGTTATGCAGATTGTAGAACCCACATGTTTTGATGAGACTATTGGAAATGTGTGTTGGGAGAAAGCTATGGATGAGGAGATGGATGCATTGTATGGAAATGAGACTTGGGATTTGGTGCCATTGCCTGAAGGCAAGAAAGCTATTGGTTGTAAGTGGGTGTATAAGGTGAAACATAACAGTGATGGTAGCATAAGCAGGTACAAGGTTAGATTGTTAGCCAAAGGATATGCGCAGACACATGAGATTGATTATGAGGAGACATTTGCCCCAGTTACAAAGATGGCAACTATGAGAGTTGTGATTGCGATGGCTGCTAAAGGCTGGTTTTTACATCAGATGGATGTAAAAAATGTGTTCTTGCATGGTGACTTACAAGAAGAGGTGTATATGGATCAGCCACCAGGTTTTGAGGATACAAGTCACCCAGAGTATGTATGTAAGCTTCGTAGTAAGGCCTTGTATGGGCTGAAGCAAGCTCCATGAGCATGGCATGACAAGATTGTTGAGTATCTTATCACTATTGGTTTTCATATGGCAGATGCAGATCACTCTTTGTATGTGCGCAAGAGTGATAAGGGTATTGTGATCATCACTATATATGTAGATGATCTTATTGTTGGGGATGACAACTTGGAAGATATTGAGCATGTGAAAAGCCTTCTTAATAAAAGGAAGTTTGAGAGATGAAGGATTTGGGAGATCTACGCTACTTTTTGGGAATTAAGGTCATTCGCACACCTGAGGGTATTTGGCTGTCACAAAGGCAATATACATTGGACATGTTGTCCAAGTATGGGATGGCTGATTGTAAGCCAATCTCGGTGCCATTAGATCAAAATGGCAAGCTTAGTGTGGATGCAGGTTATGTGTTGGAGGATCCCACTATGTACAGGAAGATTGTGGGGAGTCTCATCTATGTCACGATCAGCAGGCCAGATTTGAGCTACACTATTGGCTTAGAGAGCCAGTTTATGCAGGTTCCGTGCAAACCACATCTTGATTGTGCAACGCACACTTTGGTATTTGAGGGCCACTGTTGATTATGCATTGTTTTATGCAGCAGGTGTACCATTGGAGCTATATGGGTACACAGATGCAGATTGGGCAGATAGCATCTCAGACAGGAGATCTACTAGTGGATTTATGTTTGCATTTGGGGAGTGGTGCTGTGACATGGAGCAGCAAGAAGCAACCCACAGTTACCTTGTCGAGCACAGAGGTAGAGTACAGAGGAGCTGCGGTGGCAACATGTGAGGTAGCTTGGTTACGCAAGCTACTTGTTTGCTGATTTGGGGTTGCATGTGGAGAGAAAGGTTGTCATATATTGTGACAATCTTAGCAGTATACAGTTGGCCAAGAACCCAGTTTTCCATGCGCGGACGAAACACATTGAGGTACATTACCACTTCATCAGGGAGAGAGTCTTGGCAACAAGTAACATCAACTTGGCCTACGTCAGCACACAGGATTAAGTTGCTGACATCTTCACGAAGGCCTTGAGAGCTGAGAAGCTCCGCAGATTTCAAGATACGCTTGGAGTTCATGAGCTGGAGTTGAGCTTGAGGAGGAGTATTGAGATGTCAAGCTCAACATGAGCTGACACTCACGAGGCACCTGCATGACCGTTCGACATTTATATCACTCGCGAGTTTGGTAGTTGGCACCGACATATCTTCGCCAGAGATTCTATAGCTGGACTACACCGACTAGTCCACATTTACCCACTCCTCTTAGCGTGTTCACATTATGGACCGCTTGTATATACTCTATTATGTTTGTTAGTCACTTTATCTTCTTTGTAGCCCTCTTTTGTTGTGTGAAGAAGAAGAAGAATTTTCAGCCTCTCACCTTGTGTGCTCTCGTCTAGGGTTTGTGTGTGTGTGTGTGTGCTTGCAAGAGCTCAAGCTCTCTTCTTCTCTACATCTTTTCAAAATCTATCTCATGGCAAGAAGGCCATTGGTACTAAGTGGGTTTATAAGTTAAAACGTAAAGTAGATGGTCGCATTGATCACTATACAAGGCCAGCCTTGCAAAGGGGTATGCCCAGCAAAAGGGCATTGATTATGATAAGACCTTTGCACCCACATCTCGTATGACTACCATTAGGTGTCTCATTGCTTTGGCAGTACATCATGGGTGGAATGTACATCACTTGGTCATTAAGACTGCATTCTTGAATGGTGATTTACATGAGGAGGTGTATGTATCGCAGCCTCCTGGTTTTGCTGTGAAAGGAGAAGAGTCTAAAGTATGTAGGTTTAAAAAGGCTCTTTATGGCCTTAAGCAGGCTCCTAGAGCATGGAATGAGAAGATTCATGCATACTTGGTTACAAATGATTTTTGCAACAGTCCAATAGAGAGTACCCTCTATGTGAAGAGGAGTAAGAACACATTTTTGGTCATCGTTCTATACGTTGATGACATGCTGCTCACGGGACCCGATATAGATCAAATTTCAGCCTTTAAGGCTGATTTGCAATCATCATTTGAGATGTCAGATTTGGGACCCTTGCATTACTATTTGGGATTTAGTTTATACAGCGCAATGATGGCATTGTTATGCTGCAGTCTAAATATATACAGAAGCTATTGAAGAGGTTTAATCTTGAAGACTGTAAACCTATGGCTAATCCTATGGAGACAAGTACTTGACTTAGTCTTCAAGATACATGAGACTCTTTTGATGCTAGTTTGTATCAGTAGGCTGTTGGATCCCTTCTTTATGTGTGCAACACGAGGCCAGATATACATTATGCAGTCTCACAGTTGAGCAGATTTATGCATAGCCCAGGTACGAAGCATTGACAGGCTGTTAAGCGGGTTTTTTGCTATTTACAAGGCACTCAGTATTTTGGATTATTTTATCCAAAGGGGGTTGAGTCACAGCTGCATGCTTTCAGTGATTCAGATTGGGCTGGATGTTATGACACACGAGTGTCCACTAGTGGGTTTTGCTTTCGCCTTGGAGATTCATGTATATCATGGCTCAACAAGAAGCAA
Organism: Cibotium barometz; assembly: GCF_041138505.1. Classification (NCBI taxonomy): domain Eukaryota; kingdom Viridiplantae; phylum Streptophyta; class Polypodiopsida; order Cyatheales; family Cibotiaceae; genus Cibotium; species Cibotium barometz. Next base: position 40,416,575 of record NC_141065.1, read on the forward strand.
CCTACAATGGCCACTTCCAGCTGTGAAGTTGAGTACAGGGCAACTTTTACAGCTATAGTTGAGTGTGTGTGGCTCATACGTCTCATGGTTGATTTGGGTGTTGGATAGTTGTCTAGCACTATGATTTTCACTGACAGCCAGAGTGCATTAGCAGTTTTGAGGAACCTAGTGTTTCATGCTCGCACTAAGCACATTGAGGTGCATTACCACTATGTCTCGGAAAGACTCTCTACAACAGAGATTAGCTTAGTCTATGTGCCTACACGTGACAACATGGCAGATTCTTCCTCGTGAAAAGTTCGAAGCTTTTCGTAAAGCTTTGGGCTTACTGTCTTTTCAAGATTGATCAAAATATACATGTTCACATCATCACTCCAGGGGGGATTTGTAGCATTATATGGTAGTAATGTGTGTGAACACACTTAGGACCGCCGGGACACTTTTTCACTCACTAGGAGGTTTTTTCCCCCGTTGCGTATGTACACCCTCTTATCTACTCATTTTGGGATGTTTATTGATTATTCTAATCTAGTGAGTTTGTGTGTTCTCAAGCTTCTCTATCTTGTGTGTGTGCATTGTTACAACCTTAACCCTAATTCCAACAATCTCAAAGCAATCCCCTGTGTGATTGTCGCTTGCTTGAGTCTAGAAAGAGGCCCTAGCATGATACATGTACTCCACCCTCCTCTCCTCTATGGATCTAATCTCCGTGCGAGAGGCAGCAAGCTGACTCTCGATCCACTGGCTATCCAAGGACCTCTCTTGAAGCCGTTGTAAAGAGGCAAGACAACTCCTCAAACTCCTCTTATAATGGCAGGGAGACACACACTCACCACCATCACCACACACACACACACACACACACACACACAACAATGCGTAGAAACCAAGAGATAGAGGAAAGAGAGCCAAGAACCATCTTCATTCATTCATGAATAACTCCTCTCTCTCTCTCTCATGTACAAGAAGAGGCATATAATTGCCCTGGTGTAACTCCTCATATCAAATATGTAAAAATGTCTCTCTAAAACATAAGATTGCATTCACATGCTAATACCCTCTAATCAACTCTGGGCTGCAGAAATTGTTGATCTCCCCTAAGCCCTCATCCAATGTGCACGCAACAAAGCCTGAAAGAAAATCCAATCCCGCTCATATCTGCTCTACCCTGCCGCATATCTCGGGGTCCTGAATGGGAATCCTCGTGCTCACATGTCTGTCATGCCCCCAGGGGTCCTCTAAGGATAAAATAATTGGGGCGTGATCAGAAAATGAAGTACCTACCAAAACACCAATCATATCTCCTATCCGATCTCGAGAAGCAAAGGCTCCCAGGGCTACGCCCAAACTCTGGAAGATGCCAAGGGTCCTGTCCCTTGACTGCAAGAATCATCTCCTCCCATGCTAAGTCCTCTGCTTCTGAAACTGTGGCCGTGCCACCTCCGAGTTTGTCCTCTACTGCCTCTATCACGTTAAAGTCACCGCCCAAGCACCAAAAGTCAGCCTGAGGGAGAGCATGCCGTACTCAGCTCCAAAAGAGGGCTCTACCTCCAACATCGTTCGGGGTATTAACGTTGAGGAAGCCAACGCTATCCTCTCCAATAGTAATGGTAATCCATTGTGCACGCCCCGGGACAATGACTCCTGAGCCAATCACGTCTTCTTGGACGAGGGTTTAGACAGGGAACAGTCACAATCTGTGCAGGGGAGAAGGTGCACCAGGTGGGCACTAATCTTATCCTCCATGTGACGCCACATTGTACAAGTGCGCGCATATGCATGCTCCGGACTCCATCGATCACAGTAGAGTTATCTATAAGAGGGGGGAAGAGGTACCGAACAGAAGTATGCATGAACACAAAGAGCAACACCTCAAGATTGGAGACTACCATCTCCCCATCTTGGCCTCGATGGGCTGAACCTCCAAGCTCCATCCTAGCCAGAGGCCAAAAATGGGTGAGAATGTCGGTGATGCGGAGATCGTGGAGATGGTGGGAGAGCTCGACTGCCTGACCCTGGATGGCAGCTACCACCAACTCGGGATCCCACTTTGTCCCGGAGGCTGCACTCAAGGGGAAAGAGAAGATCATCGCGCCATTATCTGGCGTAGAGGGCTTGGAGTGGTGAAAAACCACACATACTTGAACAAGGGCTACTATCTCCTCAAACATGTCGGTCCCTTCCGTTGGAAGACACTAGAAGAAACTGTAGTCCACAGACTATCCCAGGATCCTGGGGGGCCCACCTGGGGACTCTAGCAAGAGAGCCCTCATCGAGGAGGCAGCAATGGTCATCTCTACCGGCTCGGCAAATCGGTGAATCAAGCGACACACTGATCCTGCCAGCTACCTCCGCTCCAAGTCAGGGGCTGCTAGGGGGAGATGAGAGTGCTCTAGAGAGGCAGAAGGGGGCGGGGGGAGGGAGGGCTTGGATGATAAAGGTGGGGTGGAGTGCGCTGCGATGGGTAAAGTCGGTGTCGAGACTAGGGGAGGATGAGGGGGAGGAGGGGGGTGAGGTGGCGAGAGGGGGCGGAGGGGCGGAGAGGCTGGGGAGGGGTGCTGCTGTGAGGGATCCATCGGAGAGGAAAGTTTTGAGTGGAGCTCTCTCTACCCCGTGGTGAGGGTCAGCACGAGAACCGGGGGAAGGAACCACCGGAGGCGGTCTCCTACACTGCTGCCGAGAGCAAGCTCTAGCTAAATGACCCATCTGTATGCAAATGAAGCATTGGCCTGGAAGTCCAGAATACTCCCCACGCTGCTGTATGGGATCGCCTCTGAGGCTAGGAATAGATATACAATGTGGTACAGACTCCGGCGAGGCAACACACATGAGGAGGGATGGAATCCCAGCTGCCTTCGTGAGGGCTGAGGCAGCGGTTTTGGGGGGGGGGGTGGGGGGGGCGCGCTCCATCACTCTCCCGATGGCACCACCAATCACCGGGAGAAGGGGAAGGTACTCCTTCCTAAGGCCTGGGAAGCAAACTGTCACTGGGAAGCCCGAAACGCTAGCCAATGGGCCAGACATTCGATCGAAGCCGTGCTGCCACCGTGCAAAGAAGGCATGTGCCGTATGCAGTGCAAGGGGACTCAGTTGCATGACTCGGTCTGACGTCGATGGTGAGTCGAACTCCACCTGGTAGTGTCCGCGCCCTAGAGGGTGAATATCGGTGATCTTTGCAGGTTCGCTAATGAGGCTGGCCTGAAAAGATCCCTGAGCTGTCTGTGTGCAAGGCGGCTGCCAACAATTTTGCAGACCAGGGTGGAGGCCTCAAGTGAGGCAACAGTTGTGGCAAGAACCTGTAGATCCGCTTCGGAGAAGGAAATGCAAGCAACGGCGGCTTCAGCGGACCGGCTGCCATGAGTCCTCTTGAGGGTGAAGACCAGAATAGACTGAAGCTTGCCGAATAAAGCTGAAAACCCCAAAAGCCAGGAAGCACCAACCTGCACGGGAGGGGGGTGGGGAAACAAAGTGGAGGATGGAAAGAAAAAACGGGGGGGGGGGGGGTGTTGTGGGGGATGCAGCGGGTGCGTAGGCGATGCCGGGGGGAGCATGGGAGCTTGTGCGACTGGATAAAAAATGTAACATATAAGCCATACTGTCTTAACTCTTTTGTTTTGTAACTTTGCCACAAGTGCATGAGAAATATTAGGTACTCCACTACCTAGCAATGGCCCCAAGTCTTTCCTGTTGCTACCAGACACTACATAATCCTCATGATGGTCTAGTAAAGAAAAGTGTTCTCAAGCTTGTTGGATTACAACATCAAAGCACAGGTTGTTTAACCTTTTCTTAGTGTGTCACGCAATTGTCCAAGCAACATTATCACACAAAATAGTAATGTGTAACCATTCTCTATTTGAAGTAACCTAGACTAAAAGAAAACATGGCAGACTTCAATTATGGAACGCTTGTATTATGTAACCGTTGACCATTCCCCAATTACATGTAACTATTAACAAATCTCAAGAAGCATGTAACCTTTGCTGAATCTCCTAAGGGAACCACCTAAGGGCACAGAAGGCTGAAAAGGGTCAAGCAATAATGAAAGTAGAAGGGAAAGTTTAACGAAGAGAAAGGCCAGGACAGCTACAGGCACAAGAGAAAAGGGGGAAAGGGTGGCAAAAGCAACTCACAACAGAGGAAGGAGAGTGGAGATGCACACAGCTGACAAAAGGACCAGAAACAGGCAGGGAAGGAGCATGCAAGGGTGGGATAAGCGAAATCAACAAGTGGGATGGTACGTACTTACTTCCTTAAAGCTTTATCTAAATACTGTCATTAACTTGCTGTCTGTACCTACTCCATCTAAAACAATGCACATGAAACAGCACACATATGTACTGTCTGGACCTGTGCCATCTTAAACTACACAAATTGATGGTGATTTACACTGTTAACGAGCACTTTGCAGTTGGCTTCAAGTTTAATACCAAAAATAGAAGACCTTAATGCAACTCCTTGGGTAAAACAAAGTAACCATTAGGTTTGCTGAAGTGGACATCAGATGTCTCCCAAGTTAACAAGAAGCTTAAGCCATAATCCTACCTTTTCCCCTATCATGTATAAACGTACCAGAATACAGAAAGTATTTAGAGTACCCCCTTCATAGAAAGTGTAAGAACCTTCCAAGAAAAGGCAGATATACAGTAAAAAGGCATCTATCTACCTCACATACAGCATATTACAGCATATCCTTTTTTTTAAATTTAGACTTGTCACAGTGAACCCAACCCATTATGATACCCATCTCAAGATGACGCCAAGGGCAGCTCGCGTACACTTGCCATGATGTCATAGGTTGTATCACTAACTATGTGACAGAAATAAAGCTGTATTGACAGATGGTGTAAAGTTCCTTTTTGCCGTCAGACACTCAAATTTTTTTGGCAATCTTACCAAGTGTATCTTTCATCGAATGCAGAACTGCAAGCTTTTCTTTCTCAAACTCTCTAGTGGTCTGCAGCATTTCCTTTCCTATGTTTACCAGTTCAGAAAGCATTGTATGTACTGAGTTCGAGGCTGACTTTGTATGAGGATTTCTTGTGGTTGCAGCAGCAGGAGGCTTCTGTGCCTGTTCAGGCTTCTCAATTAGGAGAGGTTTTTCATTGACACGATTCCTTTTGGCAACATGAGGCTTCTTTGAGATCGAAGGATTTTTGGTCACATGAGCATTTGAGCTTGCATGTAGTATCATTGTGCCACCATCCTTAGCCTTGACATCCACCTCATTTACAAGAGGGGGTACCACCAACTCTTTTGCAATAGGCAAAACATCTGGGCGTATGGGCACGCTGCACAAACCGTTAGCCCTGTCCCCCATGTAAAAATCCACCAAATCATAGAACCTGCATTTCTGAGCTCTCTCACTGGTAGAGAGGTGTAAGTCATCTTTATACTCCTTGTAAACTCGTATCCACTTCTTCCTGCAAGCTTCAGAGTCCTTGTCAAAACCAAAGCAGGTATTTGTCATCTCGTGTTTGACAATCTGCCACAAATCTACCCTCTGCCTCTGAGGGCTGGTAAAAGTTGGGTGCATCCTCCCTCTTATATGAATGAGTTGAACCACCCAAACATCCTTCCACCTGATGACAGGTTGCTTTTCACTAGACTTATGAACATCATGAGCCCGAGCATCCCTTAATAATCGCCTTGGCCGTTTCCTTACTTTGCATTTGTCCAGGGACTTTTCTTCCTTTATCAAAGGCTTTTCTCCTTGTTCAGGTACCAAGTGACCGACCTCCAACTCTGAAGTGGTATTAGGCAACACAGTTGTGGCTGCCGTAGAAGCAGGTTGTTGAGCGCAACTACCCAAGGCAGTATTAGGTAGCACACCACTGGACACAGCAACTGCCAAAGCCTGAGGTTGTACGCCTTCTAGCTCCAAGGTGGTATTAGGTGGCAACACACCACTGGAAACAGCAACTGCCAAAGGGGTAGATTGTACAGCACAACTGCCCTCTAGCCCCGAGGTTGTATTAGGCAGCAACACACCACTACAAATAGCATCTGCCAAATGGGCAGGTACAGCATAACTGCTGTTGGTATTAGGCAGCAACATACCACTGGAAACAGCACCTGCCAAAGGGGCAGGTTGTATGGCACAACTGCCCTCTAATCCCGGGGAGGTACTAGGCGGCAACATACTACTAAAAACAGCAACAGCCGAAGGGGTAAATTGTTGGGTATCATTATGGCTTCCAAATGTCAGAGAAACATCCATGGATGACGGCTCAGCACCTTGCCCAGGAGAAATCTGTGTTGATGTACAAGGGGAACCTGGAGCCATAATATCGTTAGACTTTTTTTGTGGCTGGGGAAGAAGTAGGCATTTGTGAGGCAGTCTCCAAAGAATGAGAACCTAACTGAGAAGCTACTGAGTTGGAATCTTGCCCTAGATTGGGATTCTCACAACCTTCCATATTTTCCATGATCTGTAAGCCATGACATATCCAAGACAAAAAAATTGACTAAGAATTCCTCTCTCTCTCTCTCTCTCTCTCTCTCTCTCAACTCTAGACAGTTATCGATAGTGAACGAGCCCACATCGGCAACAGCTTAAGGAGAAGGGAGAAGAATTAGAGAAGGTAAAAGCCTGCAGTCTTTCACAAAAAAAGGGCTCCCATCCAAGAGTTCTACTGCCTGAAACCCACAAACTCTCAGTCTTTAACTCATGCATGTGTGGCTTGAACTTTTTCTGTTTTGAGTTTTTCTTTCAACTACTTGTGACGAGAAGACCTCTCATCCTCTATGCATTGTACCGGTCCCATAGGTAAAATATTTGTCCTCACTGGACACTAATCAACTCTATCTATCTTGATTTCAGCATACATTTTTCCTTAACTTTTGGTAATTTCTAGCTCAGCCAGTGGTAGTTAGGGACTTTGACATAGCTTCTAACACCATTGGAAGGACCCCGTGCAGTTTACAAGATGAGAAGCACATCAATTGGATGCATGAGCTAGCAGTGATGGATAGTCAAACTGTCTATTACTCTTACATGAGGCATAGCAGAAGCTAAGCCATGCTTAATTTGCTAATTTGGAAGAGAGAATGGAAAAGGGAGAAGAAGAAAGAAAGAAAGATATATTAACATCTACGAAAGGCCAAAGTGGCCTATGAGACCAAAACATAGTACACAACTGATGGTGTCTCATCAAAAGTAAGACAAAAAGGACTAAAACAGTCCTAAACAGCTATGAAAGGAAAATACTCCTACTGAGGTACAAAAGTGTATAATATCTACAAATAGCATAAGACTGGTGTAATCCGATCATCTCAGTATCTCTCTCATGGGGTGTTGTAAGATAGAGAGACTAAAGTGGCAGGGCAGTCATCTCCTGTGGCGGGTGATGATGGCTCTAATCCACCGGTGATGAAGCGGCCGGGGCCGAGGTCCTGGTAATCGTGGGCGTCTCGCTCGACAAAGTGCTATGGCTCTGTCAAGGGTGACTCCTCCTGAATGACGTCTATGGGACGTCTGGCTGTCCGAGGGGGTAGTGGAGGTCTTGGTCGTATCTGCCGGGGTGGTCCTGGTTTTGAAAAAATCTGTCATGGCTCGCTGGCGGGGTGGATCCTGGTGTGCTGTCCTGTCTCGTAGGAGAGCCTCTCGATGGTGTCTGAGCTTCAATAAGAAAAGCCCCAAACACCTCTGATCCTCAAACTCCATCACATGTCGTAATGGTCCAAAACCCTCTCGGAAGAGACACCAGTTTCTCCCTCGTATCTCATAGTACACAGTACATCGGCATATGTAGTGCTCCTCTGACTCCACTTCCTGGTGACATAGCTGACAAATGCAGTCTTCTGGCTTCATCCCCTCATATCTGCCAATCTCTACCCTCAGCTGATGTGATGAAGTGTGGATCTGTCCAATGGCACTGCGAATGCCATGTGAGAGATGAGTGTCCATGTATGTAGACCGTGTCACAAAGCCATCTCGGGAGAGATGTAGAAAATGGTCCCAATAGTGGGCCATCTTTGTGCCTGGGGGGGGGGGGGGGGGGGGGGGGGCTTGGACCATGTCCTTTCTGCATCTAGCCTCACAATGTCCATCCTGATCACCCTATTCTGCTCAGAGCGACTAAGGTCCAAGAAGGGGCAATCCAGGCTGTAATCAAATGGAGGGAGTGCATCAATTGTCATGCCATGTAATCTCAGCCAGGTACACATCTAGGTGTACCAACGTCGTGTATCGCCGTCTGCTACTAACTGCCTGGACGAGATAAGTGCTAGGTGTGGGTATCTCTGTCTAGGGAGCTCCCATATCCTCTGCAAAAATGTCACTGAGTGACAAGGCTTCAGTAACCACTGGTGCGGCTCCTATCTCTACTCTGACAATCTCATGAGGTACCGATGGTTTGCTCTGAATCATGCATGCGATCAAAGTCACCAGTGGTTTCTCTAGTACCTACCATCCATCATAGAAATTTCTCTCTGGTCCGACCTGGCGGCTCCCTCGTGTGGTAGAGGCTGGGTCCCCATATGGGTGAGCCATATAAGACTGTAGGTGTGACCAATGTGTCAAACAACCAGAGTTTGGTGCGCGGCTCCTGAAACTGAATGTAGGCACATTGTCTCTCTAGTGCCCCTACGGCTGCATATCCACATGCCAATCTAGCCTCTACTGCCTTCCTCATAGAGAACTGTCGGCCCCTTGGGCTGGCTGATAGCCTGTAAGCCCAGCGGGGCATGTAGTGACAGACTCAACCACGTGTCCAAGAGATAAAAATATAAAGAGAGAGAGGAGAGAGAAAAGGGAATGGGGATCTTGCATAGTACACCACATTGAGCGGGGAGCAGGCCCCGCCCCCTTTCAGGAATTTATTCAGGAACAATCCACGGGCACGCTGGCCAGGATCAATACAATCAATGAATACAAAACAAACAAATATGCCGATGTAGGATATCCAAGTCGATGTCGATGTCAATGTCGACGTTGATGCACAAGATGTTTGATGCCGAGCACACCACGGGGATGACCCACAAGTACCTCTCACCGGGCTAGTACCAGATCCAATATCCAAATCCAGTGGATCCAAAGTCCAAGTCCAAATCCAGGTCCAAGTCCAAATCCCAGTCCAAAATCCAAGCTCTGTGTTCCATGTTCATGTCCAAGCTTCATGCCCAAGCTCTATGTCCAAGTTCTTCATGTCTATGCTGAAGTTCAAGCTTCCATGTCCAAGGTCTATGCCCAAGTTCCATGTCCAAGCTCTAAATCCACTCACTCATCCCATGAATAATCTCCACAATTCCTATAGCCTTGTCGATTATGAAAACCCTAGAGAAGCTCTTTCTGGCAAGAAAATTGATATAAAACCTGTTTTAATGGTTTTCAAGCGATAAAAACCTCCAAAAACTAGCTTTTAGGGTTTTTTGAGCAATTTTAGGGTTTCAAAAATTTTCTATCCGTACAGTCCTTACAGCAGCTGTACGAATCCGTGCAATCCATACAGCTGTACGGATCCGTGCAATCACACGGAAAGATGATGATGTGAAACTGCAGTTGCTGGAGGCGCTCTGAAATCAGCGGGTAGCAATGAAAAACTCCATGATTTGGTTCATAGATGATGATGAAGAAGATAATCTCCACACTTGAACAAAGATGGCGACGTGATGAAGAGGTTCTTCTTCAACTTGATGCTCAAGAGAGGCTTATGCTTCTATTATACTTGGGGAAGCCTTGCTTTTTGCCAAAAAGTTATGCTTTTGCCTTTTTATTAAATATTATTAATAATAGCCAAAGTTCTTGATTTGTGCTTTTACAACTTCAGGGCCTTGCTTTTTGAGAAAGCGGCTTTTAGCTTTTTGGTCCGGCTTAGTCTCCTCTTTCCAATGGTGCCCTTGGCTCATGGTCAATCCTGTTTGACTTTTTGCTTTTTCTTGCTTTTTGACCAAGAATGGTGCTTTTTCTTAATCAATCCTTATGGACCCTGTCCCCATGTCTTCTTCCACCTGTCTGGTGTCCACGAATGGATTTCATTATGTGAAATAGAGCTAGGAGGGCCAAATAGTTCCTCTTACATCACAGTTGTCCTCACCTGCGGACTGCAAGTGTTCCAAGCACATCCATGTGTTCCATGTATATCCGTGTGTTCCAAGTACATGAAGTACTTCCATATGTTTGAAGGTACTAGCCCCATCTAGCGAGCTTGTGCATCTGGTCTTTTCCCATATCTGTGGTGTCATCTGCTCATCTGGCAATATCTCAATGTCTTTTCTTTGACCAATGTCCCTGTTCTTGATGGTACATCTTCATGGCCTGTCACGTGTGTTAGATAAAATAAATGCATACTTACCTACTGCAAAAACTAGACACAAGCTAGTCAACAAACAAGTATGTTCCTGTTCCAAGCACATCCATATGTTCCATGTATATCCGTGTGTTCCAAGTACATGAAGTACTTCCATATGTTTGAAGGTACTAGCCCCATCTGGCGAGCTTGTGCATCTGTTCTTTTCCCATATCTGTGGTGTCATCTGCTCATCTAGCAATATCTCAATGCCTTTTCTTTGACCAATGTCCCTGTTCTTGATGGTACATCTTCATGGCCTGTCACGTGTGTTAGATAAAATAAATGCATACTTACCTGCAAAGACTAGACACAAGCTAGTCAACAAACAAGTATGCATCATTCGCTCTACTGGGTATTCTAGGTACTGGCCAAGTAGTCTGCAGCCCAGTGGACTATCACATGCCATAAATCCAAGCATTGTCCATACATCAAAAACAGCACACAAAGTCAAAGAAATTTAAACATACATCAGTTTGCAATGCACGAGTAATGATCCTCCTATTCATGGTTTGTCCTCTTTGGTTTCATCGAAACCATGCTGAGCCATCTGGCCACTAGGACCACTCAGACTGTCCTCAAGGCCATCTGGTCACTAGGACTGCCCGAGAGTTCATCAATAGTCATCTGGGCCATCTGGTCACATTGACTGCCCGACTATGAAATCCAATACAGTCAGGCAAAGAAGCTAGAGAGATCGGAAGATCATCAAATTGACATCATGCTAGGAAGTTTGACAAATGGTTTGCAGTGGTGCTTAGCCCATTGCATGTTTCGACAAATAAAGCCGTGGGATCTTTGTGGACTAGAGTTGAAACAAAATCCTTTTGAAGCATTCAGACTTTATGCTAGCAAAGGACCAGTGTTGGATATTCTAGACCTTTTTGTAGTTGAACATGATGAGCTTGCATTGGAGCAGTCTTGAACCAGAAAGGCCATGCTGTGGCCTATTAACGTCAAAGACAACAAGGTAGCAGATGCATTATCTCGGAGAGGCCTGAGCCATGAGGTTTCTAGGGGTTACCCTATGGATTTCATTTTGATGAAGGATCTTTATGCTACCTTCAAAGATGTTTTGGAATAGATTACAGAATAAAGATTTGGTGACTTTCTATGTCATCGAAAAGGGTTTTTCTTATGATGCAAACCCGTTTATGTGACACAAATGAATTGAGGCCAAAAGTAAACAAAAAAAAGCCATGCTCCACCTTACGCAAGGCAAAGAAGCATACTGACTACAACTCAAACTTAAGAAAGCTACTTTTATTGGCCTTGTATGAGAAGGAACATTCAGTTATATGTTTGAGAATGTTTGGTTTATCAGAGGGACAAGTTTGACAAACAAAAGCTAGCAGGATTATTGCACCCATTGAATGTTCTATGGGAGAGTATTGCTATGGATTTTATCTTTGGATTGTGAAAGTCAGGGAATGATGGTATATGGATCTTTTTCAGGATACCAAGAAGATCAATCATGTATGTCATCGGTTGGACCTTTCAGATCATTGGAGTATATATAATGTTTTCCGTGACAGTTTATTGAAACCATGTACAAGTTATGCCCTGAGGAACTTGTTTTGAACGATCCACCGGGGGTGGAAGAGCCAGAACAGATTGTGTTTCATTCTATGTTTTCCTTACGTGTCATGAGGAAACTGCATCTAAAAGAGTAGGCCTAGGAGCAACTTCCTTGTCTCCTCCATGATACATAGAGCAGGTAGTTCTAGATCCTCTTGCAATGGTGACGGCCCGAAGATAGGCTTTAGCAGCTTGAACTCCTTCGGCTTCGGTGGCTCGATCCTTGATGAAATCTTCAAATATTTGAGCCCTTCTTTGGTCCTTTTCTTTCCTGGCTCTCCAAGCTATGACTTCTTCGTCTTTGAGAAATAGTCTGAATTGCTGAAAGTCATGGTACTCTTCTGATGACCATGGTTCCCATCCTAAAGTCCTGTATTGGCCTCATAGTTGTTCCCTTCTTCAAGCCCTTGGTCTCCCTCTGCTCTAGACATGGCTCTGTCACCCCAAGAAAGTTTCTTCAAGAGAAATCCTGCTCTGATACCACTGTAAGCCCAGCGGGGCGTGCAGTGACAGACTCAACCACATGTCCAAGAGATAAAAATATAAAGAGAGAGACGGTAGAGAGAAAAGGGAATGGGGATCTTGCACAGTACACCACATTGAGCGGGGAAAAGGCCCCACCCCCTTTCAGGAATTTATTCAAGAACAATCCACGGGCACGCTAGCTAGGATCAATACAATCAATGAATATAAAACAAATAAATATGCCGATGTAGGATATCCAAGTCGATGTCGATGTCGACGCACAAGATCTCAATGCCGAGCACACCATGGGGATGACCCACAAGTATCTCTCACCGGGCTAGTACCAGATCCAATATCCAAATCCAATGGAGTCCAAGTCTAAGTCCAAGTCCAAATCCCAGTCCAAAATCGCTCTATGTTCCATGTTCATGTTCAAGCTTCATGCCCAAGCTCTATGTCCAAGTTCTTCATGTCTATGCTCAAGTTCAAGCTTCCATGTCCAAGCTCTATGCCCAAGTTCCATGTCCAAGCTCTAAACTTAGTCTCCTCTTTCCAATGGTGCCCTTGGCTCGTGGTCAACCCTATTTGACTTTTTGCTTTTTCCTACGTTTTGACCAAGAATGGTGCTTTTTCTTAATCAATCCTTATGGACCCTATCCCCATGTCTTCTACCACCTGTCTAGTGTCTGCGCATGGATTTCATTGTGTGAAATAGAGCTAGGAGGACCAAATAGTTACACAGCCTGCCCAGCCCTTCATTGGGCTGGTGGGCAAAGCCTTGGGCCTTCCTAGCCCTTCTTGGGTTGTCTAGAGCCTACCCAATGCCCACTCAAGATCTTGACTCTCTCTTCTCGGGTAGCCCCAAGGGCTAGACCCCTTATACATGCAACCTACATGCTTTTCCTACAGATGCCAAACAATCAAGACACCTAACATCATTCCACAGGGAAACTCAGTACGGACTGGCACTACCGCTCCTTCTCTTCCTCTTCTCTTCCTCTTCTCTTCCTTCACCTCTACTTTTCCACCTCTTCTTCTCCTTCCTCTCCCCTCTTCTTCCTCCTACCTTCCCCTCTTCTTCTTCTTCCTAACTTCTTCTCCTTCCTCCCTTCTCCTCATCTTCTCGCCTTCCTTTCCCTTTTCTTCTCCTTCCTCAATTCTCCCATCTCCTTTTTTCCCTAATTCCAAAATTCCTCTTCTTAGCCCTATTCTTGAATTCTATGGATGACACTGTATTCATCCACAGGTACGGGACCTCGGGCTCCAAATGTGCAGTGTGTTGTGTGGAGATGTCTTGCAGGGTAGTAGCACCCGTGCAAGAGCTCACTTCACATGGGAGAACAAGCAAGGATCACACGGATGCTATCGTGTGAGTGAGGCTATTTTTCTTGCTCATGGTGGTTTGGAGCGAAAATGGCAAGAAGTGCTCCCAATCTTGCGCCCTTCACTACCCCGAGAGCACATTGAGCAGTGTGTAGAAGCAGCGAGGCAATTCAAAGCCTCAAAGCAAAGTGCAAGAGGAGGCGGGCAACCATCGGTCCCAAGCTCACAACCACCAAGCTCTTCAAATGTTGGTGCTATGAGCTCCCAACCACCAAGTACATCGAGGGATATACCTACACACTCACGTGCGGCTGCGGCGGATTCTCCTCTTATGGGTGAGTCTCTATCAAACCTCCCAATAGATGAAAATCAAGAGACACATAATTCCATGCCTTCTAGCACATGACCCACACAAGTCTATACAAAGAAAAGGGCTAGGGAACTTGTGCATGGTACTCAAACTACACTTGCAGCACTATACACCCCAAAGCTCAAGCAAGAGGCACAAATTGCGGAGCAACAATTTTTTTACCAATGTAATCTTCTCTTTAACATTGCTCGTGTGCCCGCATACCATAAGTTTTACAATGCTTTAGTTGCAGCGCTGCGGCGGGAGACACTCTCACCAGCCTGGACATTTCCCAGTATAAAAGGGGTTTGGTGGACTCAAGGATGTCTAAATATTTGGAAAGTACAAGCTTTGGGAATGGGAGATTATCCTAGAATACAAAGGACCACACTCCTAAAATTTAGGAGAGTTGCTATTTTTGGCCCAACTCCGATGAAAATTCAGTTCGCGTCATTACATCACAAATTGAGCAGATACCAAGAGTTGGCAAAGTCCTATGACAGAATGTCTACCAGTTGGGATATTTTTAGAGATAAAGTTTATGGAAGGACCCATCTCTTAGATTAGGACATGTGGCAAACAAGAAAGTGGACCAAAGTGAGACAAGTGGCCTGACACTTGTTAGAAAGTGGATCAAAGAGGGACAAGTGGCCTCACACTTGTCACTTCAGCTATTGTGTGGCTCTCCACTTGTCATTGTAGCCTTCTCTTACCATTTTAGCTCATGGGAGGCCCAAATCTATAAATTGGAGCCCTCTCTCTTCATTAATAGAGGCTCTCTTGCTGCACACTAGCCTCTACCACCGTTACAGGCTGCCCTAATGATGGCTACTCTCTTTCTCTCTCTCTTGAAGGCTGCCCATGAAGAATACCGGCTGTAGGTGACTGTTTTGGAGGCTTCCATCGCGAAGAAATACTGAAGGCAAGGGTATTTAATCATTTATTATGATTTCTAGCCATTGTACTTGTTGTACCAGCCCTTGAACTGGCTGTACCAGCTTCTGTACTTGCTGTACCACCCATTGTACCAGCTGTACCAGCTTCTGTACTTGCTGTACCACTCATTATACCGACTGTACCAGCTTCTGTACTTGATGTACCAGCCACTATACCTGCTGTACTAGTCACTGTACATGCTGTACTAGCATTTGTACTTGTTGTACTTGTTGTACCATCCACCGTACCGGCTGTACCAGCCACTGTACCGGTTGTACTAGCCATTGTACCTACTATACCGGCTGAATGGAGAGTTGTACTTGCTGTACCAGCTCTATTGCAAGAAGACCCGTGGTTTTTGGGGAAGAATCAGTACCCACATGGAGGTATATGGATTATGTTGTTGGCTCGGCATTTCTAGAGCCTATGTTCCAGCTTGGTTGTCTGCTGTGTTATGGCATTTGTATATAGATAATCCGGCATCTCCCGTGGGGAGAGTAAGGCCCTCAAAGCTTGTACATGATATTATTCTCCTTGGGTAATAAAATACTCCAAGGGGGGGGGGGGGGGGGGTCGGCCCATTCCGGCCCTCTACGCGGTGTCACACGTGCAAGCTCCATTTTCAGCATTTGTGGATGTTTTGTCCAGCTTTTATGTTTTATGCAAAGTGATGATGGATATGTGTTAAGGTTGTGGCCATGTTTAAGTGTTTTGATATGTATTTATTGATGGTATCAACAAGTGTGTCAAAGGCCCTAGTCCCCCGGGCGGCGCCGCGAGTTTCATTGGTATCAGAGCATAGGCTTTCTTGGAAGCGGAGGCTTCCTTCTATCAGTAAGAAAGAGAAAAGATCTCAAGTGGGGACCACACTTACCATCACTACTGTTAAGCATGGCCAGCCGCTTCATAGCTTATGAAGCAAGAGCATGAGCAGTAGACAGCTTGTTGGTCTAAGGATTTATGAATTCACAGAATTTATCTTGGAAGTATGGAGTTGGCTTTATGTGCACACGTTTAGCACTCTTTCCATATGGATATTGTGGATTATATTATCAAGCTTACAGACAAGCTATACGGAGATATATCTCAGGATATCTTAAGGATATGGCGACGAGATATTTCTTTTGGCTTCATGACCAACCTGGCAAAGAAAAGCTAAGTATACTTTGAGTTTGCAAAGTTGGTGCTTTGGCTATTTACTATGAAGTGTTTTTGATGTTCACTAACCCTTGTATAGCTATGCAAGGAGAACGGTGTTGTTGTTTGCCTTGAGATGGTTCCAGGGAAACATTGTTTATGGCTCCCTTTAATGGGATGAATTCTTTTCATGGCTCCCTTTATTGGGATGGATTATATCTATGGAGATTTCTTTCTTGGACAAGATTATGGACGAATCTGTCCCAGTTTATAGAGAAGAAATATTTGGATATCTCATGGATATAATGCTTTTATGGATAAAAGTCTACCTCTACTCCAAGGTGTGTGGTTAGCACGGAGTATGTGGTAAGAGTTATGGTATACAAGAATTATGGTATACAGGTCTATGGATTCCTGGACTTCTTTTCTAGGGATTCGGATCGATCCTCAGGATTATGGATTATGTCAATGACTCCCTTTTACTGGGATGGATTATTCTTTATGGCTCCCTTTATTTGGGATGCATTGGACTTATGAAACTCATGGTTTACATACCTTGTGTAGTGTTCTCTTGTCCTACGTACTCTCTTGAAGATTGTTTCTACCATGTGTGGGTGGAACAATAGAGAGCAGATGGAAGGGAACATGGGCACTTCAGAGGGTAGTGTCAAGCACAACATACCCTGTGTAGTGTTCTCTTGTCCTACGTGCTCTCTTGAAGATTGTTTCTTCCATGTGTGGGTGGAACAATAGAGAGCAGTTGGAAGGGAACATGGGCACTTGAGAGGGTATAGTGTGAGTTGGTGGCCGAAATGCCTACAAACTATTGGTGGCCGAAATGCCTATAAACTATGTGTGGCAGAAATGCTTATGGAACACCAGGCTATCTATGCCTGCGCGAGTGATTGTTTTATCTTGTTACTTGAGCCCACCTCTCATCCAAGGTGTGTGGTCAGAGTACCAACACGGAGTGCAAGTGGTAAAGTGGACATGACGCTTGGTTGGCACGGGACTTATGTGTACGCCAAGGGTCATGTGGATTGGCACATGTTTGTGTGCGTTGAGCTTGGATTATGATATCTAGACTTATGGGACTGTTTTTGTCTCGCCCATTTATCTTGGGACATGATTTTGATATTAGTATTATGGAGACTTATTTAGTCTCACCTATTTCGTTGGGACATGGATTCTTCAGTTATATTGGAATTTTGAGACTGTCTCGTCTCGCCCACTTGATGGGACATGATTATATCTTGAATATATGGCTTGAAGCTTAAAGTTGCGGACAACTTTTAAGAAACTAGGGAGGATGTCACCAGCCTGGACATTTCCCAGTATGAAAGGGGTCTGGTGGACTCAAGGATGTCTAAATATTTGGAAAGTACAAGCTTTGGGAATGGGGGATTATCCTAGAATACTAAGGACCGCACTCCCAAAATTTAGGAGAGTTGCTATTTTTGGCCCGACTCCGATGAAAATTCTGTTCGCGTCATTACATCACAAATTGAGCAGATACCAAGAGTTGGCAAAGTGCCTATGACAGAATGTCTACCAGTTGGCAAAGTGCCTATGACAGAATGTCTACCAGTTGGGATATTTTTAGAGATAAAGTTTATGGAAGGACCCATCTCTTAGATTGGGACATGTGGCAAGAAAGTGGACCAAAGTGAGACAAGTGGCCTGACACGTGTTAGAAAGTGGATCAAAGTGAGACAAGTGGCCTCACACTTGTCACTTCAGCTATTGTGTGGCTCTCCACTTGTCATTGTAGCCTTCTCTTGCCATTTTAGCTCATAGGAGGCCCAAATCTATAAATTGGAGCCCTCTCTCTTCATTAATAGAGGCTCTCTTGCTGCACACTAGCCTCTACCACCGTTACAGGCTGCCCTAATGATGGCTACTCTCTTTCTCTCTCTCTTGAAGGTTGCCCATGAAGAATACCGGTTGTTGGGGACTGTTTTGGAGGCTTCCATCGCGAAGAAATACTGAAGGCAAGGGTATTTAATCATTTATTATGATTTCTAGCCATTGTACTTGTTGTACCAGTCCTTGTATCGACTGTACCAGCTTCTGTACTTGCTATACCACCCATTGTGCCGGTTGTACCAGCTTCTGTACTCGCTGTACCACTCATTGTACCGGCTGTACCAGCTTTTGTACTTGATGTACCAGCCACTGTACCTGCTGTACTAGTCACTGTACATGCTGTACTAGCATTTATACTTGTTGTACCTGTTGTACCAGCCACCGTATCAGCTGTACCAGCCATTGTACCTACTGTACTAGCCACTGTACCGACTGTACCAGCCATTGTACCTGTTGTACCGGCTGAATGGAGAGTTGTACTTGCTGTACCAGATCTATTGCATGAAGATCCGTGGTTTTTGGGGAAGAATCAGTACCCACACGGAGGTATATGGATTATGTTGTTGGCTCGGCATTTCTACAGCCTATGTTCCGGTTTGGTTGCCTCGTGTTGGGCTGTGTTATGGCATTTGTATATATGGATAATCCGGCATCTCCCATGGGGAGAGTAAGGCCCCAAAGCTTGTACATGATATTATTCTCCTTGAGTAATAAAATACTCAAAGGGGGGGGGGGGGGGTCGGCCCATTCCGGCCTTTATGCGGTGTCACACGTGCAAGCTCCATTTTCAGCATTTCTGGATGTTTGGCAAGTTACGCATACACATTCAAGGCTATGTGAATCATGAGGATTTTCTTGTGGCACCTTTGAATGGCTGTGATGTATTGCTTAGAAAGCCTTGGCATACACGTATTGTGATACCATTCCCCTTGTATCTCATGTACAAATTAAGAAAGTAATGAAAAAAAGTCTTTTTGCGTACTTGATTTTTGTACGAGATCATGTTGAGGAAAATAATGTACATGTAACACTCTTAGTAATGATAGGCTGAAATTCTTGCAAGAGCACAATGATTGTTTTGCTAATGAGTTGCCACCTGTACGACCGGAAGATCATCGCATTGATCTTGTGCCCCGGGTAGCTCACCACCTAATAGGCCAGCCTATCGTGTAAGTGCATCCCTAAAAAAGGAGATCATGATGAATGAGCTTCTTGAGAAGGGTTTGGTTCAGCCAAGCTCTTCCCCATATTGTTTACCCGTCCTCTTGGTTCAAAAGACCTTTCGTATGTATGTGGATTATAGAGCTTTAAATAAGCTTACCATCAAGAATCGGTTTCCGATTCCACGCATAGATGACATCCTTGACAAGTTGAATGGATCGGCATACTTTAGCCGAATTGATCTCAAGAGTGGATATCATCAAGTGCGTGTAGTGCCTGAAGATTTACACAAAACTTCTTTCAGGACAGCATTTGGGCTTTATGAGTATCTTGTTATGCCTTTTGGTCTTACGAATGCCCCGGCTACATTCAATAGAATGATGGATCGCATATTCCGTGGGTACAGGAAATTAATAGGTGTCTTCTTTGATGACATCCTAGTCTTCTCGAAGACCGAAGAAGATCATAGAGCTCATTTGGCCATTGTTTTTGAAGAACTCCGTAAGCATAAACTCTTCATAAATGCAAAGAAGAGTGAGTTCTTCTTGTCAGAGATACATTATCTTGGGCATATTGTGTCCAAAGACGGAGTGCAGATGGATCCTGCAAAGATTGATGCAATTCGGAATTGGCCCGAATTGAGTTCGGTGCATGAGATCCATAGTTTTCTTGGATTATGCTCTTACTACCGCAGGTTCATTCAGCACTTTGCATGGATTACTTCTCCTTTGCATGATTTGACAAAGAAGAAGGCCACATTCAAATGGACTAATGTAGAGAGGGATGCATTCCTCAAATTGAAAGATGCAACTACTCATGGTCCAGTGTTGATCATTCCGGATTTGCAAAAGCCTTTTAGTGTGGAATGTGATGCATCTGGAAATTACATAGGAGCTGTCCTTAATCAAGAAGGACATGCTATGGCTTATGAGAGCCATAGATTACATGATGCAGAGCTATCTCTTGGCATTTATGAGAAAGAGCTCTTGGCTGTAATTCATGCACTCACTATATGGAAACATTACCTTCTTGGGGCTGATTTCACTGTGAAGAGAGATCACAAGAGTTTGAGATATTTTCTTACCCAAACTAAGTTGTCAGAGAAACATATGAGGATGGCCAATTTCCTCTCTATGTTTCATTTTCAGATCTTGCACACCCCAGGAAAGAAGAATGTAGTGGCAGACGCATTGTCACGAAAGTCGTATGTGGCAACTATCTCGGTTACCTCTCATGGGGACTTGTCTGCCATGCGTGATTTGTATCATACGGATGCTGATTTTGCCACTATTTGGGCTGATTTTATGGCTGGTCATGCACATGCCTCATATGTCGTCTTGGATCTCTTGAAATGTTATGTGGCGGATCAGAAGTCTTCTTGGGAGAAGTACTTACCGCTTGTGGAATTTACATACAACAACACGGTACATGCATCTACGGGAAAGGCCCCGTTTTAGATTGTTTATGGTAAGGTGGTTTTGCCACCCATCCTTCGCACAAAGGATGAGATATTTGCAGCAGCTGAGTATGTAAGAGACTTGGATATTGCTTTTGCTCAGGTGCGGACAGCCATTGCAAGGTCACAAGACAAGCATAAAAAGGCTGCCGACAAGCATAGAAGGCAATTGGATGTCAAAGAGAATGATTGGGTATTGCTAAAATTTGAGAAAGCAAGACTTGCAAAGAGGCCTGGCAAACAAGGTGCATATCCTAAACTTGCAACCAGGTACTATGGGCCTTTTCGAGTGATCGAGAAGATCAACGAAGTAGCTTTCAGATTGGCATTGGCACATACACAATGCTTTTCATGTGAGGCAGATTGGCGAGCTAGAGTATGATATGTTGTGGGCGGACATGTGCTTTTTGGTCCGCTATTAGGCACATACACAATGCTTTTCATGTGAGTCTCCTTCGCAAGTATGTAGGGCCGGAGCCCAATGAAACTGTCATGTGCACGCTAGGGACAGGCAGATCGGCGAGCTGGAGTATGATATGTTGTGGGCGGACATGTGCTTTTTGGTCCGCTATTGATATCGTGTGCTTATTGGGCGTTCCTTCTCTATTTATTGGGAGAAGGGGTACCAGTTGGGCACACACCGACGGATGGAGCACAGGAGTGCAAAGCGCGTGGAGCAGGAGCACCATCGCGCAGGAGGCCGACGTCCTCGGGGGACAACCCCGGGTGGTAGAGGACACCGGATGAGGACGATGGCAAGGCACTCACGAGAGCATGACGCTCTAGCTCGTGGCTCGATGGGGACGGCCAAGATTGCGAGGTTCGCTCACGGTTGTCATGGTTGGGTGGCGAGTATGCCTGCACCCAAATATGTGGGTTTTCCCAGTTTTGTGGTTTTTTCCAGACCAGATTTATAGAGGACATCAACATGAAAGCATGGTAGTCAAATGGAAGATACTTCTGGTTTCGGAATAACTCTTTAGGACAGTGGTTGCTTACCTCTGGTACTGATAGCAGATGGTAGGGAACATGGACACTTAGAGAGGGTAGTGTGGATTGCAAGTCTACATCGACAACCACTTGTTTGCAATACTATATTCATATGCATATTCATATGCATTGGTATGGAAATCTGGTCAGAAATGCCCATGACACTGTGTACTTGATTCTCCCAAGATCAATATACTTCGTTCCAGCTCATTGTGTGTCTCTTGTCAATTCAGCAAATTACTTCTTGTATTTGAGCAAGTGTCCATCAAATCTTAGTGTATTTAGGTGTATTGATTAGCATTGTGTTCAACCAAGTTACAAAACCTCATTATTATCATATACCAAAGCTTTGGGATTCTTTGAATTTTTAAACACACACATACATCTTTATGGTGAAGGGAACTAAGCATACTTGTACAAGGATTAGACACTGTCCTTGATACAATCAAACCTTCCTTCCCATCATGATTCATGATGGCATCCAGCTCTATGCATGTCATGTGCAAGACATGTGCAGGGCTGATCTCAGAGCTAATACCGAAGGGCAACAAGATAAAGAGTTAGGTTAGGACCAGATCAAGAGCATGGGTTGCTGTTTTTGGCAAGGGAATGACTGGTGGTGGACAAGGGGTGCTGTCGGCCAGCGCATGAAGGAGTAGAAGACCTGTCAGCTGCAGCAAGAATAGATGGTTTTATCCAGGACCTGGCCGACCAACAATCGGCCAGTCCACTAGTATATTCCAAGGCCTATATAAGACAAAGATGCTCATCATTTTTATTCATTCAATCCTTTTGGATTGGATCACTAGTAGACGAGGATTTAGATTAGTATTTTACTACCTTTTCAAGCCAGCCAAGGGCTGCAAGATTGTACATCCTTTTTGTACCATATGAATATACTAAATACTCAACTATCTCTCTCTCTCCTCTCTATCTTCTGCTTGCGTTTTACATCAACATGTTCCAAGATGGTGTTTAGGGCTGCAAGAAGACTCCCACAGCTTCCGCATGTAACATTGGTATCAAAGCATCAAGCTCAACAAGGCTAAACACTGATTCAGTCCCAAATGAAGGTGTGCAAGTCCAAGGTACAAGAAAGTGCATAGGTACGAGGCCCAAGGAAAGGAACACAAGGCATGGAAGAAATTCCCAGGAGGTTGGTGGTGTTCCACAAGACCCAAGGGAATGGCAGTCCTATGAGTCCGGTGCCACTCGGGGCACACCAGGAAAGGCTTTCAGGCAATGGTTCCAAGGGAGGATGATCCTCGTGAGAGTGCCAAACTCAATACTCAGGAAAAAAAGACCAAAGAAAGTGTTCAGGGACAAGGCAGGAATGGAAAGGGGTTAGGATAGAACAAATGCACAGATCTTCATCAAAGTTAGAGTGGATTTGGAGACTAGGCAGGGTTTTCAGTGAAAAGGTTGCCAGGAAGGGAAGGATGACAGGTTGGGACTTTGTGAATAGATAATGGGATGATGACAGTCATCCAAGAACACTAATTGAAATCTCGTCATCAAGTTTAGCAGAGGGGGATGTCATGTGCAAGACATGTGCAGGGCAGATCTCAGTGCTAATCCTGAAGGGCAACAAGATAAAGAGTTAGGTTAGAACCAGATCAAGAGCATGGGTGGTTGTTTCTGGCAAGGGAATGACTGGTGGTGGACAACGGGTGCTGTCAGCCAGGAGTAGAAAACCTGTCGGGTGCAACAAGAATAGATGGTTTTGTCCGGGACCTAGCCGACCAGCAGTCGGCCAGCCCCTAGGGGTATATTCCAAGGCCTATATAAGGCAAAGATGCTCATCGTTTTTATTCATTCAATCCTTCTTGGATTGGATCACTAGACTAGGATTTAGATTAGGTATTTTATAGTTTTTTACTGCCTTCTCAAGGCAGCCAAGGGCTGCAAGATTGTACATCCTTTTTGTACCATATGAATACACTGAATACTCAGTCTCTCTTCTCTATCTTTTGCTTACGTTTTGCATCAGCATGTTCCAAGATGGTGTTTAGGGCTGAAAGAAGAATCCAAGAGCTTCCGCATGTAACAATGCATTTGGATAAATTTGATGGCAATGGCTTCCACACTTGCCATATGAAAGTTAAATATCATTTGATGAGAGATAGCATTTGGAGTGTCGTTAATGGGAAAGAGAAAAGACCTAACCCCACGGAGGGAGAGCTTGCATGGATCACTAAAGATGATAAAGCACTTTCAATCATTGCATTGGCACTTAGTGATAATTACATTCATCATATCTCTAACCTAAAATCATCTTTAGAGGCATGGGAAAATCTTGAGCAAATATTTGGGGCTAAAAATTCCAAATTTGCAATAAAGATAGAGTTCTTTGAACTTAAGATGAAAACTCATGACTCATTTGCCATCCATGCAATCACATAAAGAGTCTCATGACTCAACTCGTAGCTATTGGAGCATGAGTCTCTGATGATGATGATGCAATGGTAGGTCTCTTGAAGAGCATGGCAAATAAGGAGTATGGCCATATTGTCACTACTCTCAAAAATATTCCCATTCCAACCTTGGAAGGACTGATCACTTCACTTCAAGAAGAAGAAAGGAAGTTCAAAGCAAAGCAAGAAGAGGGAGACTACCGCACAGCTTACTAGTCCAAGAAAAACTCCACCAACAAAGGGTCCTACAAAGTGCCACCTAAAGCAAAGGGTAAGAGGAAGTGCAACTATTGTGGCAGAACCAACCATGTGGAGAAAGATTGTTGTTTCAAGAAAGCACAAGCCAACTTTCCACAAAGAAGGTGAGCAAGCCTCCGGCTCGGCACAAGAGGTTAACTTGGCCCAATGAATGGGCATTCTAATCATCAAAGGCCAAAAAGGCATTCTCCACTTCCCTATCTTGTAAAAACATCACCCAAAGCAAAATGGTGTAAAATAGGCTAAATCCATGCTAGAGGATGGATATCACTTGAAGGGGAGATTGTTAGGATAATCAAGTAACATCCATCTTAGGAGAAGCCTGAAAGACAAAGATCTAAAGCCTTAGTGTAGCTCAAGGAGACTACAGCACGGCTTACTACTCCAAGAAAAACTTCACTAACAAAGGGTCCTACAAAGGGGCAACCTAAAGCAAAGGGTAAGATGAAGTGCAACTATTGTGGTAGAACCAACCATGTGGAGAAAGACTACTATTTCAAGAAGAAAGCACAAGCCAACTTTCCAGACGACATGAGCAAGCCTCCGGCTTGCACAAGAGGCTAACTTGGCCCAATGAATGGGCATTCTAATCATCAAAGGCCAAAAAGGCA
Source organism: Cibotium barometz (assembly GCF_041138505.1). NCBI lineage: Eukaryota > Viridiplantae > Streptophyta > Polypodiopsida > Cyatheales > Cibotiaceae > Cibotium > Cibotium barometz. Next base: position 40,441,408 of record NC_141065.1, read on the forward strand.
TTCTCCGCTTCCTTATCTAGAAAAAAACATCACCCAAAGCAAAACGGTGAAAATCTATGTAAAAGTAAAATAGGTTAAACCCATGCTAGAGGGATGGATATCACTTGAAGGGGAGATTGTTAGGACAATCAAGTAATATCCACCTTAGGAGAAGCCCAAAAGACAAAGATCTAAAACCTTAGTGAAGCCTAAAAGACAAAGATCTAAAACCTTAGTGTAACTCAAGCAACTTAAAAGACATTGTAAAGCTAGGAGCCTTGGAATCTATCCATGGTAAAGGAACATCTACAAATGCAAGTGGGAAGAGAAGATGCTTAGCATTTAATGCAGCCCACTCATTCTTGACTCTGATCCTACAACAACCCAAGCTAGTCTAGGGAGAATGTAGGAGATGATTAAGGAGGAACCATTTGGCTCGTTGTGCTTTGTACTTTGCCTATATAAGAGGCACCAAATCATGAATAAAATGATGAAGCTTGCTATCTAGAAAACTCGTGTGCATTAAGAGTGTCATTATCTTGTAATCATCACCAGTAGCACTAAGCGATGCATCTAATGATGCCCACATTATGTTTTGATCCACCCTAATCACTCTTTTGGCATTATGATTAGCTCTCTCACCCATTCTAACAAAAAACTTGCGTTTCAATCTAATCTACTATATAGGAATTAAGTGACTGAATACTCGTGTATTTACAATGATTGTTCAAATCGGGAGTTGATCTTACTTAGTTGATATGTGTTAACTTCTATTGTGTGCTACTAACTATACCAACTTCCCTAGTGTTGCATACTGCTGTTCCAAGGTTGCCTTATGCTAACTTGACTTCTGAACAGCTGATCCAGGATTAAGGCTTGATAAACCAATGTTGAATGCTCAATTATGAAGCAAATCTTGCTATTTATAGGCTCATAAGAGCTCCAATCAGCAAGCCTTGTGCAAGCCCAAAAATCATGTCATGCAATTCCTTGACTGTGTTCATGTTGAGCTAAAAAAGGTGTCAAACCTTTGGGCACCTAGCCTAGGAAATTTTAGGCGCCTTTGTGGTCTAGCTAGCAGCCCCAAAGTCTGCCCAGAGCTGATTGACACCCAATTATAGTGTGCATGTGACAAAGAAGGCCACCACTCTTACCCACCTTTGGGCCATTCACATGCCCATATTTCACATTCCTTCACCCTTATACGATCCGTAAAATGCCCTGTATCTCAAAGACTCCCCTAAACGCAAAATCCCAACAGCCTTTCCCTACATCAATTTTCCTTGAAAACATCTAAACTCGATCCCGGAGCAGAAGCCTTACTCTAGATCATAAAATGTGACCAGGCACATGTAATCAGCTGGAAATTGGTAAAATTTACAGTCCGCTTAATTCGAACAGTAATTAAGCACATAAATTAACCCAGCCGTTGTCGCAGGGGAGAAAACAGCTCAAAAGAAAAACAAAATTGAAGGTAAATTTAAGATAAAAGAATGCATTGAAGACCTGCCCAGCCTTCAATTTGTTCACGAAAAAAACAAATTTGCGGATCTGTAACAAATTGAATTCGAGCAGAAAAATGAAAAGGGAAGGATTCTGTTGGGGGGGAACCGCTCGCAATATGAATTGAATTTTGACATGGAATTGAGCAAGTACAGTGCAGTACCTGGTAGCGATGGAGAGCTCCAGGTCCTCCCCCGCCTTCACATTGCTCACACAATTCGAGTGCTGGAAGAAGATAACTACAGAGAGTCACAGACATAAAGTAGGTTTTCGTTAGCACAACACACCTCCTTGCCACGTCACTACCCCCGCCCTTTCTCTCCCTCTCTATTTATATATCTTTTTTTTTAATCATAATTACTGGATAAAGCATAAATAGTTAATGAAATAATTGCTATTTTTCTTTCACGTCTCTTTTCACTGAAAAAACAATTAATTAAGAGAGAATATTCTCATAGTTCTATGGTTTTCGCTTCAATTTTTTTATGGAATTTAATGTGCTCTCTCTCTCTCTCTCTCTCTCTCTCTCTCTCTCTCTCTCTCTCTAGGGACGTTTCATGACACTAGGAATTGGTTGAATACCCCCTATCTAGTTTCACAAAAAAAAGAAATTAAAATTAAGAAAGAATATTCTCATACTTCTATGGTTTTCTCTTCAATTCTTTATGGAATTTAATATGCTCTCTCTCTCTCGCACCCACACACACATCAATTATGTCTCGCGGTGGAGCACTTGTGGGAGAAGCTCAAGGAGGGGAGGGTGGTGGAAGAGGAGGTGGACAAGGAGGATTGAGGGGGCTCGGGCATTGAAAATAGTTAGGTGTAAAGCACCTATACACTAATTAATAGGGGAAAACATCCCCCTATTAATTAACCAAAATACATTTTACCACCTTATCGTCTAGCTTATTGCATTGTTGCTTGGGCACAAGAGCATAATCAAGACAACCAAAAACATGCAAATAGGCCACAAAGGGCTTCCTACCATTCCAAGCTTCACAAGGGGTAATTGTCTATGCAAGCCTTGGTGGGGCATCTATTTAGCACATTCACTGCACACATAACTTCCTCTAACCAAAAAGCATGAGGCAAATCCTAGCCAACGTGCTATCTCCATGAGAGATTTGTTCTTCTTCTCAGCCATACCATTTTGTTGAGGTGTATAAGGCATTGTGCATCGATGTTTTATGCCTCTTTCAGCCATATATATATATATATATATATATATATATATATATATATATATATATATATATATATATATATATATATATATATATATATATATATATATATATATATATATATATATATGAAACTCCTTCGGCATATACTCCCCCCTTAATTCGTACAAAGGGTGCTAATTTTACATATAGATACATTTATGCCTCTTTCAGTCATATATACATGAAACTCCTTTGGCATATACTCCCCCCCTCAATTTGTTCAAAGGGTGCCAATTTTATATATAGACGCATTTTTAGAAATAAAAGCAAAGTGTCTTAAGCATGTAAAAGCCTCTGACTTTTCTTTCAACAGGTACACCTAGGTGTACCTTGAGTAGTCATCAATAAAAGTCTCAAAGTAGAGATAACCCGATAGGAGCACATACATCACTATATATAAGATGTAATTTCTAGACAGTCCTTATTAATCCATCTTTTGGGAATGATACCCATTGCATCTTGCCTAAAATGCACCCCACATACATGTTTGACATGGGCCTCAAGCATTGGCAACTCTGACATCATGTTTTGCCCTTTAAGGCACAACAAACTGCCAAAATTCAAGTGACCAAAGTGGGCATGCCATAGTTCCACATCACTTATAGCATTTGTAGCAGTAATTGTGAACAAGTATTATGTGACAATCTATCATACCTATCTAACCTTAGAGCGTCAGATATCACACTAATGTATCCATCACTATGATCATGAACTACACTTGTCATCAACAGATCTGACCATTAGGCCTACCCTAGCAATGGCAAAGACTTTTGAGAGAGTGATTGCCCCACCATTTAAAGCAGCACGCATAACCTTACTAACTCCTTTCACTGGATATATGCACATGTGAATATGCCTCCTTGACGAGCAGACTCAAGAAAGGAAAATTGTTATGTGAGTGAACTTTCTTGAGAATTTAGTTATATTTAGAGTTAGAGATGAGAGTATATGAATATCTATAAACAATTAAAAAAATATAAAGAAAATAAATTTATGATAAAAATAGCATCTTTATGATAGAGATCCCCAAAAAGTTGGTCGACTTTTGCATATGACCGAATTTAGCAAAACAGCCTGCGCAAGGTTGTAGACTAGGTCCATTCCCGTAATTTTAATTACCAACTCAGCTATATTCTAGTGAAGAACCGCAGAGCTACGGTGGCAACTGCAAGTTGCATGCATGTACCTGCATACATAGAACCAAGACAAGCTGAGGCAAGCAAACATCTACAGGGAATACCCATTTCTCTTATTGTTTTCCTTATATGGTTTAATTATTTCATGAGTGTGTGTGTGTGTGTGTGTGTGTGTGTGAGAGAGAGAGAGAGAGAGAGAGAGAGAGAGAGAGAGTGATATTAAATATGGTTTGTAAGAATTTCAGGTTTCTTGGATGAAGCTCTCTTTTCTTTCCATCTTCTCTTTTCTCCTCTGATGAGAAGATGTATTAATTGTATCAAATTACTTCATACCTTAATAAATCATCGAAATACTCATATGTGAGACCGTGGGTTTCACATATGGTGAAAACGGAATCGTTCTCTAGGATAGCTTATGAAACACTTGAGAAATTCAACACATAAATTCAACCATGAAAACACATGCTTTGCAGGTTTCAACAAAATCAAATAAATTGAACAAAAGCATAGCAAACATAATACTTAGCTCTAAGACAAACACGCTGGGTGCAATCTTCCCCCCCTTGTGTGTGGCCTTCCCCACACAAGAGTATTTTTATTAGCTTTCCACCAAAAATAGGCCATAGCCCCCAAAAATATACAAAGTGTGCTTTTAGAGAGCACGACACTCTTCCACAACAAAAATAGAGTGTCCCAAAAATTGGGGCTAGGGTAAAGTCTTTAGGCTTTAATAAATTTAACATTATAAATGTATTTTTCCCAATGTATCAAAATGGAAAAATCAACTACTAAGGTTACAAGCTACGCTTGTAAAAATAAATATGATGCGCATAAGAAACATTCTCCTCGACATTATTCATCAATCCTCGTAATCTTCATCACCTGAAAATATAAGCCCAAGTAATAATTAAATTAATCCCACAAATATTAAACAGGCACAAACCATCACCAACTCATGACTACCAGGCGTAAGTACCCCAAGAATCACCCTGCCATACAAACCTAACTGAAATAATCATAGACAGCCCCAAGCATACGTCATATACCGCACGTATTAATATTTATAGTGGTGTCACCCACGATATTAACCTAGCCGGCATGACGCAAGAGTAACCTAGGCGTCCCCAAATTACTCAAGAGGGGAAAATAATATTCTTAAAGAGGACTTAAAATATATTCTCATGACATCCCTCTTGCTTGAGTTTGCAATTGCCCTCAATTTGCAGGTTTGCTGGGTTTGAAAAGAATGAAGGATCTCAGGATAAGCTTGGGAAAATTTCGCGGGCATCCATTTTGCATCTTCTTGAGGATAGTTTTTGAATGTCAAAAGATATTTGATGTATTGGTTCCCAGTTCTTGTTGTTGTCGTCTCTTGATCAATAATAGCATCAGGAAGAACTAAGACTTCTTCCTGTCCTTCAACAAGAGGTGGTTCCTCATAAATTGGGTGAGAAGGAAGTGTTCCTCGAAAGAGTTTCAAGAGATGAATATGGAAAGAGTTGTGGATATTCCAATTAGATGGCAATTCTAGTCTATAGGCCACATCGTTAATCTTTTCAATAATTTTAAATGGTCCATAGTATCTAGGTGCAAGTTTAACTGCTGCAGGGAATTTTTCCACCCTCTTCAATCGTCTCTTCTCAATTCTCAAAAGTACATAATCACCTTCTTGGAATGAAAAATCTTTACGCTTCCTATTTGCTTGAAATGTATACTTCTCTTGAGCTCTTGCAATACAATCATGCACTTCAGATAAAATACGATCAAAGTCTCGAGTATATTGGTCAGCAGCTTCAATCTTATGGGAGAGTCTAGTAGCCGGAATAGGCAAAGCTCTACCATAGATAATCTCAAATGGTGCTCGACCAGTAGCAGAATGAGGAGTATTATTATAAGCAAATTGGAGTAGATGTATGTACTTATCCCATGAACTAGGTTGCTGGGAAACATAGGCTCTAAGCATATCCAAGATAGTGCTATTCGTAACTTCGGTCTGTCCATTTGATTCAGGATGAAAAGCCGTAGAAAAATCTAACTTAGTGCCTAAGTTTGAGAAAAGAGCAATCCATTACAAAATTTGGAATCTCTATCAGAAACTATCACTTTGGGTAGACCATGATGAACAAAGATTTGCTTGACAAATATGGTCGCAGCTTGCTGAGAAGTCAGTGTCTTTTTACATGGAATGAAATAGGCTTGCTTACTAAACCTGTCCACTATTGTCCAAATCATGTCATGATGACTGGAAGTAGTAGGAAAGCCTGTAATGAAGTCCATAGACACTTGTTCCCATGGTCGGTCTGGAATGGGTAAAGGCATAAGTAATCCCAAAGCTTTGCCTTTGTAGCTTTTAATTGCTTGACAAATGTTACACTTAGCTACAAATTTTGCTACATCATTTTTCAAATGAGGCCAAAAGAATTCTTGAGAAACTACTTGAAGTGTTGCGGAAACTCCTCTATGTCCCATGAATGGTGGTTGGTGCATCTCTTCCAAGACAAGTTGTCTACAGGGTTGAGTAACACATAATCTTTTCTCAAAGAAAAGATAGCCATCATTATGAGAATAATTTCCTTGAGGTGTCCAATTGTTTTCACGCACTTTGATCCATATCTCAGAAAAATCTGGATCTACTTCATAAGTTTCTTTCATAAGTACAAATGGTTCACTTTCAATAGCGAAAATGTTGTTGATATGTGGTCTTCTACTTAAAGCATCGGCAACAACATTTTCCTTTCCAGGTTGGTATTGAATCATGGGTTGGAAACTTTGTATGAAAGATGCCCATTTGATGTGCCTATCTGAAATAAGGGGTTGCGAAAGCAAATGCCTAATGCTTTGTTGATCAGTCTTGATAAGAAATTCTGAACCCATTAGGTAATGCTTCCAAATCTTCAAGGCATGCACAACTGCTGCTAATTCCTTGTCATATGTACTATAATTTGTTTCAGTAGGTTTTAGCTTTCGACTTTTATAGGCAATAGGATGGTTGTCTTGCATAAGCACATCACCAAAACCTTTGCCACTAGCATCAGTTACTACCACAAAGAATGGTCTTTGAAAGTTAGGTAGTGTAAGAACTGGTGCATGAGTTAATGCATCCTTGAGTACTAGAAAAGATTTATCTTGACTTTCGGTCCAATGGAAAAATGTAGTTTTCTTGAGAAGTTCCGTCAAAGGATGTGCAATATAAGCGAAATTCTTGACAAACTTCCTATAGTAACTACATAGACCTAGAAAAGATCTAAGGTCATGAATATCTTGAGGTGTAGGCCAAGAGGCTATACACTCAATCTTCTTAGGATCCACATGGATTCCTTCAGCTGACACTATATGGCCTAAGTATTCAATCTCTTTTTGAAAGAAAGAACTCTTTTCAAGATTGACATACAATTCATTTTCTTTTAAAAGGTTAAACACTTGCTCCAAGTGTTGCTCATGCTCTTGACGATTCTCGCTAAAAACAAGAATATCGTCAAAGAACACCACAACAAAGCTTTGAAACTTTAGGAAAATGCGATTCATCATACGACTGAATGTAGCTGGAGCATTGGTCAAACCAAATGGCATAACCAAAAACTCATAATGGCCAGTCTGGGTTGTAAATGCAGTCTTGAATATGTCTGACTCAGTCATGCGTACTTTTGATGATAACCAGACTTTAAGTCATGCGTACTTGACTCAGTCATGCGTACTTGATGATAACCAGACTTTAAGTTAATCTTGCTAAAGACCTTTGAACCTCTAAGCTTATCAAGTAATTCATCTACCCTAGGGATAGGGTATCTGTTCTTAACAGTGATTTTGTTCAATGCTCGGTAGTCAACACACATTCGGAAAGTTCCATTCTTCTTCTTAACAAGAAGGACTGGAGCTCCAAAGGGTGAACTACTAGGTCTAATAAGGCCTCTTTCTAATAAATCCTCGATTTGTTTTTGGATTTCTTTTTGCTCTAAATTGTTGACTCTATAAGGAGCTTTACAGGGTGGAGAGTTGCCTGGCAATAAGTCAATACTATGGTCTTCAGGCCTAGACTTAGGTAATCCTGGAGGTAAATCTTCCATAAAACAATCCCTGATATTGGAGATATATCAAGTTTTGGACTTTTGGATGTGTTAAACTCAGCGCTAAGCTGGTTAACCCAAACCATATAAGTCTTCTCCCTTTTCCTTTGCTTGAGTATGACTCAATAAAGGGCTTGTCTCTCCTTTGACTAGACATTGGTGGAGGAAAATATTTTCGTTGTCCTTCCTTATACAAATGCTATGTGTATCATAGTCTATAATAGGGTTGTACATATGTCTCCAAGGCATACCCAATATTACATCTATGCCTTGTAAAGGTGCAACTAAGAAATCCCTTTTTTTTGTTATTAAGGAATTGATGCTTAAAGTTAAACCTTTCACCTCTTACATGCAATTATACTTGGTTCCAGTAAATACAGCTTTAACTCTATAATGTGTAGGTGAAGGTTGAATGTTTAAAGCTCTAATTGCCTTTTCAGAAATAAAGTCATGAGTGCTACCATCGTCATGCAAAACAATGACTTCATGCTCATTAATTTTTCCTTTTATTTTGAGTAGCGAATGATCTTGAGGCTTACCTTCTGCTTCTGAATAGTCGGGGTCAGAGTTACCCTCTTGCTTGAGCGATTCATCTTCATTGTCGTCCCCTTCAAGCATATTGACTCGTGTCACAGGTGTCGGATTCTTTGCACGTTCTGGGCAATTTGGTGCTATATGTCCTTCCTTATGACATCGAAAACATTTGATTGGAAGACCTTTGGGCTTGCCACCGTTGACTTTCTTAGAATTTGATTCGCCTTTGACCATCTCCTTGCCTTTGTCAAACCCTAGCTTATGAAAATTTCTTGAAGCATGAAAAGGTTTAGAGTGGTTACTCAAAAATCAACTACTAAGGTTACAAGCTATGCTTGTAAAAATAAATATGATGCGCATAAGAAACATTCTCCTCGACATTATTCATCAATCCTCGTAATCTTCATCACCTGAAAATATAAGCCCAAGTAATAATTAAATTAATCCCACAAATATTAAACAGGCACAAACCATCACCAACTCATGACTACCAGGCGTAAGTACCCCAGGAATCACCCTACCATACAAACCTAACTGAAATAATCATAGACGGCCCCAAGCATACGTCATATACCATACGTATTAATATTTATAGTGGTATCACCCACGATATTAACCTAGCCGGCATGACGCAAGAGTAACCTAGGCGTCCCCAAATTACTCAAGAGGGGAAAATAATATTCTTAAAGATGAATTAAAATATATTCTCATGACATATGGGGGGGGTAGATTGGACCCAATGCTTTTGTCTTGTGTTGATAAATATTTTTCTGATTAAGTTTTTTGATCAATTCTTCTTCTAAGGTTGATGTATTAACTTGTAGTTAACTTATTTAAAGCAATTGTAAAATTTGTTAAAAGCTTGTAGTTGGAGGAAAGGTCCTATAATAAAAATAATTCACACTATGAAGTAATGTGCTTGTTAACACCACTATCAGAGTACCAGACATGTTGATTTGTCTCACCACCACTGACATGCATTCATCATGGACAAAAGGATCATAACTACAGTGTAGAATGAATCCCAAATCATCTTGTGCATAGTTTGTTAACTTGGTGCTGATGCATTAGCCAACAGCCATGCCTAACTCTTTCTTCTTCTCCTTCTCTAACCTTTTTCTATATTCGTTGATATAATGGCTTGGCTTCTAATAGTAGTTTCATTTGCCTTTCTTCTTAGGCTTATCAACCCTCTTCTCGGCATCCTTTCGGAAAGACTCGGCTAATTCTGCCTTTGGCTTTAACAACCCTGAGAAAAGGATGTGCCTTTACCTTTTTGACTGTGGTAGCAAAATGATTGATCTTCCACATGCATACTAGTTTGGTTTTGCCAAGATTGCTCTTCTTGCAAGAGCACTACAACCACCTCATCAAAAGTAAGGACATTGGGGTTACCCTTCATCATGAGCCAAAGTGTAGATGCAAAACCTTGGTATAAATCTAGTAGAGCTGTGCAGTAGACACCAAAGAGTTGTGAGAACAGTAGACACAAAAGAACTATCCGGATAGGCCTCATCAATACATGCAAGTTGCTCCCTTAGATCTTTAATACTTGTGAGGAACTCATCCATTAAATCTCCCTCATTCATATGCTTGGACTCTAACTACTTACACAAGTAGACCACTCATGCCTCGTTACACACGTGGTAAAGTGCATCCCAAGCATGCTTCATAGTTTTACATGAGAGAATATGAGAAATAATGCTTCTTTTCACTGAAAGTGTCACTAATGCATGTGCATGTGCATCCTTACTATCCCATCTAGGTTTTTTTTTTACTGTGGGAGGTGTGGAGATGGATGCCACAATTATATCAGAACTCATCTCAGCATCCAAAGTACCCATACTATGCTACTATGCTAGTGAGACAGGGCATGCACGTCAATGCCAATAACAACATTCCAAAGCCCTTGATGACTTGAGCAAAGTACAAGTGAAGTGACTAGATAAGGTCACTTACACACACTCATAAGAGTGTGTACATATGCTCGGGGGAAAAAACATCGTAAAGAGGGAAGAAGTGTCTTGGCCCATTATTAGCCTATGTCCACACATCACTACCATTTGAATGGCTATATAAGCATACATGTACTTAGCATCACATCTATGTCCTTGCCTTTCTCTGGCTTCTTCTATGCTTTGTTTACTTGTTTGGATGTGATCTAATGAAGCCTTGTTTGTAGCTTAACTATTGTAGTCATCCCTAATCCTTATTCTTACATCTTTGTAGAAGTGGGAGATGGTGGTGGCTAGGAGATGGTGGCATTTCATTAAGAACATCCTTTTCCATATACTATTTTACTTCTTCTTCTCCTTGGGCTGTCTCACCTTGCGGCATAGTTTGTTTTGGTGTTCGGGGCATCTTCTTCCATCGTTGAAACTTTTACCTTCTCTTTCTCTATCTAGGCAAAAGTTAGCAACTAGATCCTAAAGTGTTCACCTTGTGTGCAAGCAATGAGAGTAGATAGCTCGAGTGTTCTTTCTTCTGCATTCCAAGGACGTGGAGACTCATTAGGGAAAATTTGGGCTCATTTTTGGGCCCTCTTAAGGAATGCTACATCATTAAAAAAATGGGGCCATGGTAAATTTTTTGTAAATCAACTCCAATTTTTTCGGAGGTTGCATGTATAGAATCTACTCTTCAAGCATTGATATATAACATGATGGGGTTTGGACATAACCCATAGAAGATGTACAAAAAGTAGGTTCAAAAGTGATGATGTGGATCGTTAACGGTAGCCTTTAAACTTGATTTTGAGGAAAATGGTATATCTTGAGCTTAGCAACTCCAAGTGTTTTGGAGTTTGAAATTATAAGATCTACTTTTCATGATCTTTCTAATGATATGTCATTATGATGGGGTTTTAACATAAGGTAAGAAATGTTCACCCCGCGGTCCCCATTTTCAAGGCAAAGATGACAAAAAATCCCTTAGAGGGCCCAAAAATGAGCCCAAATTTCCCCTAATGTGCAACATGTAATACTAGTGCTTCTAGAATTGGAAAACCATTAAAATGGTTATTCAGCTTAGTAAGAAAATATGGGTTGGCAACCTTACTTTGTTAAGCATGGAGGTAACTATTCATCTCCTTGTGGATGTTGTACTAGGCCCAATCAACTTGTTGTTCCAAGTGCACCTTCTACAACTTATGTGTAAATCCACTGTGTTGTGATGTCCAAGGCTTTACCTACATAATCAAGGATAATGCCCTATGAGCTTTTTCTGCGCGGGTAGGGTCCTTGATGTTCTCATACACCTTGTCATTAATGTTGTAATTTTGTTCCTTTAGAATATCAACAAAGGGGAGATCTTTCTTCTTGACCTTGTGTATTTTAGTTGGTGGGGACACAAGTAGCCTTTCCCTAACATTCTCTTCCTAGATCATGGCTGTTTAAGTCAATATCTTACCTTAGCCTTTGTTGGTCTTACCTTAGAGCTGCAAATGCAACTTCCTAATGTGGGTGTTCTAGGCCATCCATTACGTACTCACTCCTGTCACACCAAAATGCTTTCATGGCAATGAGAAGCAAGAGCTCTCTTTGCCTAGATGGAGGCAAGAAGAGATAGCCTTCAGGATGGTTCTCTCTCACAAGAGAGGTGGTAGAGAAGAAGCCCAAGAAAGGAGAAGCCTAGACTCAATACTATCTAAGCAAGTAAACCATCAAGCCATGCATAAATCCATGAGAAAATAAGAAAGCAAGAGATTGGAGAAGAGGGAGAGCTCACAAGTATTCATACAAAGATGGTCATTCTAGGGTCATTGGTCTAGTTTCCTTATTCACGGCTTGAATTTATGTCAAAAATAGTAAAATTTTGACATTTTGAAGTCTCTTGCAAAATCTATGCTTGTAGGTTTCAAAATTAGACACATATAGGGCCCAAATTGGGCATCATAAAAATGTAATCATAAGTTCTTAAATGTTGTCGATTGGAGTTCCCTCTCATGACTTTGTAACATTATTGCATGCATGCATGAAAGACTAGAGTTTCCTCTCATGATTTTGACATTACTACTTGTATGCGTGGTGCAAGCAACTCAGGGTCAATCACAACAGATTATTAATGACATTCTTTGTGTCCAATAGATACTAAAAAGATCCTTTCACCTTGTAACATTACCACCTACATGTGTGCAAGAAACTCAAGGTTAATTAATAGATTGTTAATGGCATCCTCCTTTGTGTACAATTTCTCAATAGTTCCTTTCACCTTGTCTCATCAAGATTAGGTTCCACAATGTCGCATTGAGTAGTTGTCTCCTAGCCCTCTTTTAAACCTTCTAGAATCAGCTCTAAAGTTGTCTCCTAGCCCTCTTTTAAACCTTCTAGAATCAGCTCTAAAGTTGGTATACCCTCATCAAGGGCATTTGAGAAAGAACTTGGGCTTGTGTAAATTGCATCTTCTCAAAACTTAAATTGAAATCCATTTTAGTCTAGAGTTTGTTGTCTCTCATTATCTCCACCATTCTGCATTGGCCCTTTCATACATCCAAGCCTTGCTTTTTATGATCGAGCATCTTTATATTCACAGTTGTGTTACTCTAAACTGGAATTTTGTTTAGTCTAGAGCTTGTTGTCTCTTATTATTTCTCCATTCAACATTTTCTCTTTGTACATCCAAGTCTAGAGTTTGTTGTCTCTCATTATCTCCACCATTCTGCATTGGCCCTTTCATACATCCAAGCCTTGCTTTTTATGATCGAGCATCTTTATATTCACAGTTGTGTTACTCTAAACTAGAATTCTGTTTAGTCTAGAGCTTGTTGTCTCTTATTATTTCTCCATCATTCAACATTTTCTCTTTGTACATCCAAGCCTTGATTTTTGTGATTGAGCATCGTAATTTACAATTTTCTCTCTCTTATTTCTCCCTCTATTTCCATTTCCTCCATAGTCGGAAAGAATGCTTCTCTATTCCTAAGAGAACTGGTCACATGTCTTCTAATCTAAGAGTGATATGGGGTCTTTATGACGTGTTTGCGAGAGTTTGTCCTTGTATAATTATTGTTGGAGTTTTTTTTCTACTCATAACATTCATTAATCCACTCAATCGATTGAGGTTATTATTTGGTTATTGAGTGTCCAAAGGCTTCTTGATTTTTTCTACTCATAACATTCATTAATCCACTCAATCGATTGAGGTATTATTTGGTTATTGAGTGTCCTAAGGCTTCTTGATTTTGCAAGAGCGTATAAGGAGTTATGCAAGGCTACATCTTCAAGTTGCTCTAGGAATCAGCCAATCAATCTTTCGATAGAGAACTTGTCCCTATCGTGAGAGTGAAGATATCTCACCGAGTTGATATAGTCCCGGATGGATTCTCCCTCTTTCTATCTTACATTGTGCAACTGTTCAACCAAACTCCATGGAGTTGCTTGTCTCGAATACCCTACTTTGAAAGCCTCTTTCAAGGCATCAAAGGTAGCCTTGTCTTCTACTTTCAGTGATCGAAACCACTATCCTACTTTTCCATCAAGGGTGAGGCCGAAGGCACTCACCTTAACTTGATCTTCCATGTGGCCAAATGCCTCACAAATTTGGTAAAACATCTCTAGATGAGGTATGGGGTCTCTGGACCTATTAAACTTAGTGATAAGTTTAGAGATGTGGGCCGGTTTATTCCTTTCCAGTCTCATCCCTTTCAACGGCTGCAGAGGTGCTGGTGGTACAATTCCTGAAGCTACTGGCTATCCTCAACATTTTTGGCATCAATCCTACCATAGTCGGGGCTGGTGTACGATAGGTGGGGGAGCTAGGCGCCTGGAGGATAATATCCCATATGTGGACCATGCCTCAATGGTTGGTCCAGTGTGTGCTTCATAAGGATATGTATGGTATCCGAGATACACTCCATAAGGCAAGTCGTGGCTGTACATATGTGCCGTGTGCTGGGTTGGAGTGTTTTGGGTGGGCTCTTTCTTTTTGGTAAGAAGTCTCTAGACTATGGTGAACTAGCTCCTAACCTAGGCTTGGTGTTGGCCTACAATCTTGGAACAAATCTGCCGTCACAACAGTTGACATGGCTTCCTAGACCATTGGATCAGTCTGGATCAGGTTATCTGGGCCCTATCCCACCTATGGTCTAGGATCTATCGGAGGTATGATAGTCCTTTCAGTTTGATGATCCATGCTTATATCACTGGGATGAGGCACTTCTGATTGTGTGTTTCCTAGGATAAAGTTTTTCAATCTCGAGGTAAGACTCCTTTTCCAATGTGTAGGGGATCCTGGGTCTTGCTCTTGATTCAATGCACTGGGTAGCCAATCCTCTTGTCCCTAAGTTAGGGGTGGTTCATCCCATGCTTGGATGTTCTTCACTTTCCCTGGTGCTATCAAGGATTAACATCGTTTAACTCCATGCTATGTTGACCGAAGGGTTAGATCTAACAAGTGATTGAGCGTAGGATGGTTTAGCATCGTTAAACAAGGGGTTTTTTGCACTAATTTTCCTGAGCATATGTGCATGAATGTATCAAGTAACAGTGCAGAATCACACTCTGGATAGAGAAATTTTTTCCCTTTGGGAGCTTAGGAACGGCCATTCTTTCATAGAAGAATGGGCATTCACTCGTGAAGGTACGAGCATGGTTTAGTAAGAGTTAATCCTGTGCATTGTTGTAGGTACGATCATGGGTTGAGAACAGGAATGGGCGTTCCCCTCTAGAAGAACGGGCATTCATGAATTAGAAGAGTACGGTCGTGGATAGACAGAGGAACATGCATTCCTTGGCGGAGGAACGGTCGTTCGAATAGAAAAGTACGGCTGTGTCTTGTGTCGACAAAAAGATTTTCCAATGGGGGTAAATGGGCGTTCATTCGTAAAAGTATGGCCATTCCCTCATGAAGGAATGGACATACAACTATGAAGTAACGGATGTACGCTCGCAAACTGATCGATGGATATCTTAACTGTGTATCTTCTGATAGCCACCTTCAAATATTCCCTTGACAGTTCAGCTGTACCACTTTTATGCCCTTTTTAATGGACATTTAAACCCTTTTTAATGCACATTACTCACATTTATGAGGCAGATTTGGGTAGATTCTACCACAGGAAGTGAATGAGTGTGGCTTAAGAAGGTACGATCGTACCTCTGTGAAGCGAACAATCGTTCACTTCTCAGAGATGCAACCCGAGACTAAAATGCACCCACTTTTATACCCTTTTTAATGCACATTACTTCTACCACAAGAAGTGAATGGGTGTGACGACTTAAGAAGGTATAGTTGTACTTCTATGAAAAGTGAATGACCGTTCACTTCTCAGAGATGCAACGTGAGGTTGAACTGCACCCAATTTTTCCCTGGTCTTTCATTGATTTCTCCCCCTCAATGATGATTTTTTTTTTTGGTTTTCTTTTTATGGATGGCTTAGGCTAGTCCCAAGCTACCCAATGATGTATAGAATGCCTAATTAGTTTCTCTTGGATTTTTACAATCATTAGAAACCCATATTTGGTTGATGTAGACCATCAATCCACTTTTAATCAAACACATTTGACATTGATAATGGCACTTTGCACCATGTGAACTTGTCTTGGGTGTAGGTGCACCTATGAGCTTGATTTGCACACACATTGCTCTTGTAAATTGTAAATGATTCATACATCCTTAGCATTGTCAACGATTTTTTTCTTATTGACCTTTGACTTGCATTGACTCGGTCAAGGCATTGAGTTAATAGTTGAAGATGATGATGAAGTGAAGGATGCTTGATGTAAGATTCCTCCTTAGCCTGAATAATGAATAAGCTTTGACCTCAATCCCCTGTAATCATTCCCTATTTCAGAATGCAAGAAAATATTATTTTTCCTTGTTTTTGCCTAGAGAGAAGAAAAATTCTAGAGAGAGGTAATTCAATATTGAGATATGTTTCGATATAAAAATTCTCCTAATATCTAAAATATATTTCCCTGAAACAAAAGTGCAAAATAAATTTTCCAATGTGCATTAGGAGTCAGTTAAAAATGATAGATGGGACCTTAGCCTAAGGGTCTAGATTTTCAGAAATTTTTGGATAATGGTCCAATTAAGGTTCCTATGGGCCAATAGGATTAATCCAAGTGTTGGGATGAGATAAATCCAATGAATAAAAGAAAATACCCAAAAATGAGTAAATGCTCACATAAGATGAAGAGTTGACTTTATTAGTTAAAAATTAAGAGATATTACTTAAAAAATGAGATATTTTGGAGAAATGATGAATTTTTGACACCTTGGTAAAGGAAGGGGGGACCTTTGAGGTAGGCGCCTCCTTCACATGTGTGGAAGGGTTTTTTGCAGTTAGTGGCCTCCCTCACCTATAAATAGACCCTCATTCTTTTGTATTATCATCTGTGAGCTATACCATGCCAGTATTATATTAAAATAATCATATTTTCTATTATCCCTTTAAAAATCCTCAACTTTTGGGGAGCTTGGAGCTTCTCTCTCTCTCTTCAACAACTCTTGGAGCTCTCTTCTCCACTTGCTAAACCAGTTGATTGCTTGGGGGCTTCACTTCTAGATAAAGAAGCAAGCTAATCCTTGAGGTAAGAATGAATTTTATGGTTTTTTGTTAATATTCTCAAATGAGTTCTCTTCTCAACCCCTCTCAAGCTTGAGAAGTTTCTAATTGGTTGTTTTAAATTCAAATCAAGTTTTCCCTAAGAATTTTAATGTGTAATAAAGAAAAAGTTAATCTTTATGCCTAATTAAAATGCTTAATTATGTATATATCTCTCTCTCAAAAAGAATAGTCATTCCTATGGCTAATTCTTTAGCAAAAGAATGCTTCTCATTGATAAATTCTTATTTCAAAACCAAACTCTAAGCTTGTTAAGCTAGAGGATAAGAAAATAGTATTTTTATGCTTTTATGTTAACAAAATAATGGTAAATTCTTTTAGAATATTTATAAGTAGTTAAAAACTACTTTAATGATTCTAAATGAGAAAGAGATAATCCTATCAATTTAAAAACTACTTTAATTAATTCTAAATGAGAAAGAGATACTCCTATCAATTTGGGAAAAGAGGAATAATGGAAATAGCTTAATCTAGTATAATAATCATAATTAAGTTTATGATTATGGTTAAAATTATGATTTAAATTCATAGATTAGATTTAAGCTTAAGAATAGGGTTTCTATCATATTTGCATTACAATGTTTTATTCTTTTAAGAAAAAAGTTGAAAATTATCAGTAATAGCAGCGAAGCTATGGCAAAATTTTTAGAAAATAATACATATCTTATTTTTATGCATAATGCTAAAAGAGGAATTCCTACCATATTCTAGGATTGGACATCCTATGCAAAAAGAATGATTTTCATCATATTCATGTGAAATAAATTTTTAGTATTTATGCATAAATATTTAATTTAAAAAAAAGAGAAATTTTAGATAAATTTACTTTATGCATAAGAAATTTTAAATGATAAAAGAGGAATTCCCATGACATTTTGAATTCAATCATTTAAATACAAAAAGAGGAATTTTTGGCATATTTGAAATAATGGATATTTTTATTTAATTAAAAAGAAGAAGAATTTTAGATAAATTTATTTTATGATAAAAGAAGAATTCCCATGACATTTGGAATTCAATCATTTAAATGCAAAAAGAGTAATTTTAAGAATATTCAAAAAATAGATATTTGTATTTAATTAAAAGAAGAATTTTATGTTTGGTGACACAAAAGAGGAATTTTCACGATAATTCCACCTAGAAACTTAGGGTTGATAATTAAATTGGTAGAAAGAATATTCTTAGATATTTTAGGTGGATAAATCACCAAATTGATATTTACCCAAAATCAGATTAATGGAAGAAGAGTATTTTTATAAAAATCCAATATTCTTATATAGAACCATTTCTTAATCTATTATGGTTAGGAAGGAATGAAATTCATAAAGTTGGAATTTTCCTTACGGTTAGAAGTTCATTAGATTTTTATCTGAAGAAAATCCTTAAGAATTAAAGTTAGAAGTAAACCGAATAATTTTGGTTAGACCACGATTGTGAGAAGGGCGGCCAGTAAACTACTTCCCCATCTCTCGAATCTGAATCAAGCAAAAACCTTGTGAGACCAATTCCAATTCTTGACACAAAGAATAGACTACCGTTGAATTAGCATAGTTTTTCCTTAACCGAAATCACCAAGAATCTAGTTGGAAATTCAGTCAAATGATGGGTAGATTACCTTGATGAGAGATCAATGATTCTTATTAAGAAAATCTGGATTAAAGGAAAAGGGTTTTGTGGAACCAATCTCAAACCGAGAATTTTACTTGCATAGAATCTCTGTTTTCTTTTAAAGGACTGTTTTATGCCAGAATGCTGGAGGAAGCATTTAGTATGTGATTAACTAAGGAGAGACTCGTTTGCAACAGCTCGCGGGGAGTCGTCGAGGGACGTCGCTTGTGGCAAAGCTTGTCGAGGTCTTGACCAACCTCAGTATGGTTAAAATGGTGTACTTTCGGTACGATGGGCAAGGACCGACGAAGCGGTCCCTGAGTGAAGTGCTAGGACACCTAAGTAGGATCCTAGAGGGTTCTAACTAGGTGATGCACGGGCTCGCAGTTGCTAGGACACCCATGCGTACGTCGAGGAAGATACGGATGATGAACCAAAAGAATGACTTTTGTGAATGGAATTTTGATATTGGATCTCGTTGGAGTTGACCAGCTGGTCTTCAACGGAGAGTCCGGGATTATATATTTTGTAAAAAAATGGACTCAATATTTTGGAGGATTATGATCAGTAATACTATGATTTTTTTGAAAGATTGTTTTAAAGATAGCCGAATCAGTTAAAATGGCAATTTCATATTGGGTGTGTAAGTGGTATGACTACCTTGAATTTTGCTTGAAACGCTGGCTAGGGGGCCTGGGAACTCTTTTCCTCGGTACTCGGGCAAAACAGAACCAAATTTTTATAAAGGAATCCCACCAATACAGTGGTTGGCTAACCCATGGGCCGGTTGGGGTTGGATCGGGGGATTCCTGCGATACAAATAGTTACGATTAAGTTACGTTAGTTAGATTAAGTCCTAGAAGACCCTTGTTCTATGGGAGGGAATTAGCGGGCTGTGCCTTGCTAAAGAAGGAAACAACCGGTGATTGTATGGACCAAGTGCAAGTCTCTTCTTTGATCTGACCATGTGACTTCGGGTTCGATCGGATCAGTTTAGTTAGTTAAGACTTTGACTCATTAGATCAATTCTCCCATTAGATGATTTTCCTGGTGGAATCGCCCGTGCCTTCCGGGCGAGGGAAGTTTTTTCAGGTTCAGTTTTGGAGGAACCACCAGGCTAGTCTCTTGTCCGAACATCCGTTGGGCGAGGCCCCGAGTGTGGATCCCTACCTCGCGCGAGAGGCTGACGTCGCTTCCGCCGCTAGCGCCCTCGGAGGGGGCGAGGGTCTCACACTTGACCCTATGGATGATGAACACGATTCATAAGATGAAAGAACACTAACACCCTTTGGTGTATAGGGTGAAAAGTAAAAGAAAGAGGAAAAGGTATAGGGTGTTTTTCCTAAAATGAATTTTAATTGAGAAAATTCATACTACGTGGAAAACGATGTGTGCTTGATTTCTTATATCATTTTTATATCTGTCCATGTAAAAACATGGATAGATATAGAACATGTGTGTTTGCTTTCCTAGATTATTCTATATCTATCCATGTAAAAACATGCGTTATTTTTCAATAATAGAGAATTGTTGAATTAGATGTCAAGATCGATAATAATTAAAAAGTTGTCATTTATTGAGTTACGCGTAAAATTGGTATAAAAGTTTCTTTAATTTCACTAGCTTTACTCATTTATTTTAAAAATGTTTGACCATTTGATTATCTTGCCTTTAAAAAAGAATAATATTAAACAATGTCTAAGTATTTAAAAAAATTAATCGAAGAGCTTTAAAGGAACATAATCAATTGATTTGCAAAAGGATCTACAATCGTACAAGTTGGGTTTTTAATAAAAACTTTCCAAGATCTTGTGATCAATATATGTAGGTAAAGTTAGCGGGTCTAGATAAAAAAGCCTTATTCATAAGCATGTATTTAAAACCACACTCAACCTTTTCATGCTATCAAATTAATTGGTTCAAGTTGCTTCAAAAACATTCTTAAGAGGGCCTATTCTTACTAAAGTTTTTTACAATCCTTGGATGTTTTGTTAATATTTTCCCACATGGGTCTTATGAACCTTGCCACAATACAATCTTAAGCTAACTCCCTTTTCTTTTGGCTACTCACAAATAAAATGTCAACATAGGAAGGTTTGATGTGTTGTTTACATTATACTGCATTATTTAGATTTATGAGAACTTGATATGGTATCTTACCTTTGTACATTCCATTCCACAATCAGTAAAATCAAGGATCTTCTCA
The DNA here is from genome assembly GCF_041138505.1 of Cibotium barometz. Lineage (NCBI taxonomy): Eukaryota > Viridiplantae > Streptophyta > Polypodiopsida > Cyatheales > Cibotiaceae > Cibotium > Cibotium barometz. The sequence goes on from NC_141065.1 coordinate 40,462,230, forward strand.
TGATTACACCACATAGAGTGATATATAATTCACTTAGGTTACAACCTCATGAAATGGATCATACCAAGAATAAAGTGTATTGAACTTGAAAGATGTAACTTGATAGGTCTTCTTGTGAGTGGAGTTGAAAAATAAAAGATTTCTTGAAAGTTATAAAATCTTCATCTCGAGGAAGTAGCATGGTGTTCAACTAGATTCATTGGCACTTTGAAGCATTTTCATGATACATGAAAAAAAGTTGATAGGTCTAGCTAAGCCATGATTTACATGCATAGAGTGCTTAAGGAGATTAGCATCATGCACATCAGATGCATAGTCTATGAGGGAATAATAAAGGTCGGTACTACACATAGTTAAGCATGATCAATAAATTTACACAAGGTCATTGTTTGGATAATGTTGCAAAGAACAATATTTAACTTGTGCAAAACTAAGCATGGTGCCATAAGGTGGTCAAAGTTTATGGGGGTACTATTAATGCTCATACATGAATGAACATGGTCAAGGAATTTGAAAGAGCTCACCATTTGGATAATATTACAAAGGAAATAATCTAACTTGCGAATTACCTAAGGATCAACTATGGTCCATTAACCCCCTTGTCATTTTCCATCAAGATGCATATGTACATGTACTTAGATGTGGTCACTCTTTAAGTATCAGGCCCCAATACTTTAAGTGGATTTCACCACATGGTAGTCCCTCAAAATGACACATAGGTAGGTGATACATATCTTAACTTTCTAAAAGGAGTGCCCAATTTGTGCACATTTTATATGGGGGTGTATAAAACACACCAACCTTTCACTATCAAAATGGGAAAAAGCTGTAGGCATGAATTGAGCCAACCATAAAGGAGAAGGAAGGATTTGATTAGATTTAGGTCAACCAATGTGACAAGTGTTGATCATTTAGAGGCTTCAACATTAAAAATTGTTGTAATTTACAAGGTTTGATTAGCATCTTCATAAATAAAGGATACAATGAGAACTTTTACATGTTTATTTACGTGGGTAACAAATATTCCATAATCTCATTTGAAGCATAGGTCACCAATTTTCCCTCCACACATTGCATGCATGCATGCAAACTTCATATAGTTTATGCCATGACAAATTACTAAGTTTTTTATAGAAGTTAAGTATTAGGCACCTACAATGCAAGAACTTTGGGTAGTAGTGATATGGAGTCATATGAGTGCATCGACCATCATGAGAGAATTATATGAGATCCAATGATTGAGAATGCAAAGCATGTTTTCTTAGGTACTATGCACGAGCAAGTAAGGATGTTACATGCGAGGTTCATATGAGGTGACTGTAGTGGTGTGTGGTGGAAGGTGGAATTGGGAAAAAAGGCCTTGTCAAAAAGGAAAGAAAAATCCGAGAGAGAGAGAGAGAGAGAGAGAGGATTAAAGTAATTATTGAAGTTTTATGAACTTAGCTTTTTTGAACATCAATCTTAGCCCACTCCTTATAGATTTGAATTATGAAGGTTTTATGAACTTAGATTTTTGAGAATGAGTTCCATAATCAATCTTGGCCCACACCTTAGAAGCCCCTTTACTCTTTTATATGTGTGTAGCATGCTAAGTTTTCAAAGGCAACAGTATATATAAGGGTTGGAGTACTTGAAATTGAAAGACAAACTCAACTACTCTCACTTGTGGGGTTGTCTAGGCTTCACATCCCATATTATAACTCCTTTAGGTAGCCCATTTCCCCCATTAGAATATTAAGTAGACTATTAAAACTACTACTTAGATTGCATTTAAGTTATATTACATTCATTTCAAATTTGGTTACACTAAGCACTTACTTTTTTTTGTCTTATCGAAATTTTAAAACTACCCTTCTCATCATTTGAAATAATAACAATTTCGAGCGCTTGAATTTTGACTATTTATTTTTTTCAACTTGGAGGTTTAATTCGCTAGCCTTTTTGCAGAGGCGATTATCTACTTAATCATGCCGACACGATCAGGGGTGGCTGAGCGAAGTTCATCTTACCATGGTGTCTCAAGGTAAGGAGAATTTTCCTTATAATTGCATAAACTTTAGAAAGAAAAACGGATTAAAACGCTCAATTAACAATTTCTTCTCTAAATAAGAAATTTGTGTGGCTATGATTTGGTGAAGGCATTGCTGGTACAGGCATTATCGTGCTTACCTCTGCGAGAGATTAGGGAAGGCCCGGAAGACTAAACAAGGTGAAAATTAAGCTTATTTCAGAACTGCGTACATATGTGCTACACATATGTTAGACATTACCAAATTTTCTAATTGATGTAGTTATAAGTAGTCATGGTGATAATCTACAAGGTTATGAATTTTATTTCCAAAAATTTACCTTCTGTTCTTTGTGTTTTTATAGAGTTTTTCTGATAATAAACAAGTGCTTCTAATTTTTGGGTTCTATATAGTCTCACCATCTGTGCACCTGTCAAGTATACACATTGGTTAAACATTAATGTGATAATTTTAATACTGCAAAACACCATTTGTGCATGTTTTTATTATATGCATTTCCCCCTAGCACTCAGAATATCCTTTGTTGGCATGATGTGGACCGTCTGATGCGTGGTGGTTTGCGGCTTCAATTCTTGTACCTCTCCACAGTCTACTTGGGTGAGTGAGATTTATTCTTATTTGCCAAGTTCTGGTATATACATGTATGTATATTAACCTATACATACAAATAATATGTATGTATGTATGAATGTATGTATGTGTCCAAATAAAAAATCAATGTTTCAATCTCATGGGATCAATCTATCTTCAAGATAGACAGCAAGGATCCAATCAAATATGTGATCTCACTTATACAGTTTTATTATATATGGTAAGATTTTCATATTGCAACAATTAATATCCACATATGTGTTATTCTATAACATTACATGTATACATGCATACATACATATTTATTTTGATGGAATTAGCATTTACTAAATTTGTTGAGTTAGCAACTTCCATTTAGTTCTCATTACTCAACAAATTTAGTTCTCATTTTTTCCTTACTAAAGTGTACAGGAGGTTAATGTGTATCATGTTCATGTTTTTTTATTTTTAACTAATGTTTAATCTGTCATAATTAGGTGTGTATGATGATGGTGAGAAAGCGGCGAGGGCTTATGACCGAGCAGCACTCAAATATTGGGGTCCTCATGCAGTATTAAATTTTCCTGTGAGTTGGGTTTAATCAGCCACAATTTGATTAACTTTTACTTTTGCTTTCTATCTCACAATTTGCTACTTTATGATCGTCAAAAGGTTGAGGACTATGCCAAGGATATAGAGCAAATGCAAACCATGACAAAGGAGGAGTATGTTGCAACTCTCATAAGGTGCTAATAATCTAGATGTTTTTTTTCCCAACATTTTCCAGAGTGTTTTGGTCAGTAAACTTTCATTATAATTACTGTAAATAATACTTTGTTGAGCACTATATTCAGGAATAGCAGTGGATTTGCAAAGGGTGCTTCCAAGTATAGAGGGGTTTCAAGGTACAATCATTATAAACTTTGTTTTGCATAGCTCTTTTGCTAATGTAAATATGGTGTGACACTCATATTTGCATGGCATGTTGGGGCTCACTGAACCCCTGACACACCCATATTTACCTGTTGCGCTGGGAGTCATCAAGCCCTCTACATACCCATGTTTACAATGGCATGTTAAGGGAACGAACCTGCACCTTATATTTTTTCCTGTAACCAGGAGACACAACAAACATGGAGGTTGGCAAGCTCGAATAAAGAAATGTGCCGGTTATAAAGACATCTACTTGGGAACATTTGGTAAACTTTCTCCTGCTTTCTTGCATTTCCAATACAGTGCCACCACTTGTTGTGATAATGCTTAAGCTAAATTTTGAGATCTGTTTAGCTTTATTATTTTTTGGGCCATGCTCATGTTGATACATCCATAATGCCATGAGGTTTTCACCAGCTAAGGAGGAAGATGCGGCCACCGCATATGACATAGTTGCCATCAAATTCCGAGGCTTCAAGGCAGTCACTAACTTTACCATACAGAACTATGACATTCCCGAGATTCTGGCCAGTGATTGCTTTGCTTTTGACAAGCTTTCACCTGAGATTCCCAACACACCAGCGTTGCGGCTGACGACGAGCACAAGTGTTGATCATCACACCACCACTGAGCAGCAAGTGCTGAAGTAGAGTTTGGTATACTGTAATTAGCATACACAACATGTGGGAAGCTTCAGAAAACGGGACATGGGCCCCAAAGTTATACCCAGTTCTTTCTTCTACTGTCTTCTCATGATGTAGTTATGATTGCAAAAACAAATTGAACTGGAGATTGAACAAAAGTACTCATAATTGGATATGCATTATTAAAGTAAGCTACATATCTTTACAATAACATGGATGATGGTTGGCCTGCTAACCTTGGTTCAAAGATACATCCACAATACTTTCCTTCGCAAACGGATGATGGTTGGCCAATAAACCGTGATTTGACGATAATAGTGATGGGTCATTGTGATAAGCATGCCTAACAAACACAAGATGATATATAAAGACCACAAAAGCTCACGATGTAATCCCACAACCCTCGAGGCTCTAGACTCCTCCCAAAAATACAACCTAAACATATATTTTAGTTTTTTATTGCAATGTTGTGCCTTTGCTTTCTTTAAACAATCGCAAAACCTCGCATGAACACACTAGAATTTGTGAGAAGAGAGAATATCAAAATTTTTTGTTCAACTTCGGGATTGATTGTGCACTAGAGTTACGGAGGTTGAACCTCACATTGCATTGATCATTATCCACAAATCACATTTACAGAAGTGTAAGCAAATCATATTTTGAAGACTACACTGCTCTTCAGAAGGAACTTTACTTAGCAGAAACAAAAATAGATCTTATTCTTAGCATGAATTTGGGAAAATCAACAGATCTACGTGTGTAGAAGTATAAGGTTTTGAAGTCTTCAAAAAAAACCCCACACTTCTGATTGAGGCATGGCCTATGAAAAGAGACACTTGGTGAAAGGGCTCCAAAATCTGCCTGGCAGTGGCCTCCTTCGCGCGCGGAAGGATAAAGTAATGCTGGGTACCATTGTCCTTTGTGGCAGGTCACCCATGTGTGGCAGGCCTGGTAAGGGATGGTGGGCCAAGGAGGAGGTCTCAAGGCTAGGGGACCTGGGGTGGATTTATCCTTCCTTCAAGGCTGTGAAGAAGTACATTGTGAAGTAATAAACTACATCACAAGATGACCATACCACTAGTATCCATTTGACACACAATCTGGAGAGGGTATGATCTGGACACAACAATTGGATCCTTTGTTTGAACACATCAAGAAGGATCCCAGGAGTAACACAAACTGGGAGGTACTGTCTTGATCCATGGTTGTGTTATGTAAGGAGTATACTAAATGATACTTGGCTCCTTGTTGACTTGCACATGAGAGCATCCAGGGTAACACCTCCCTCCCAGGGCTTGTTTTGATTGATTGTGAGATAGACTTGGTACACGCCATAAGTAGCTTTAAACTTACTCTCAGGAAGCTTATTAAGAGAGAGGAACCATGGCATTTCAAGCACACATCACATGGTGTGTGACCTGAAAAAGGTGTATATGCATGAATCATTGTCCCAATAGAGTGTTTCTAGTATTTATTGAAACATGTGCTTGCCCTTTCTCCACAGAGGAGTGAAAGGACAAGGCTAAACACGGGTTTCAGTGTGCTAGAAAAAAACCATCCTACAGTGTGCTAACCCTAAACCCTTCAGGCTAAGATCGGAAAAAAAGATTTGATAGGGGTTAGCAAGGTTTTTCTAAAGGTTTATTAACTAATAGGTTTCTTGATTCTTTTAAAAATAAAAGAAGTTTGGTGACTACTAGAAGGGAGCAAAGTACTCCATGAGGACCCCTCATATCCTCTACAAAGCGAGGGCAAGGTAACTATCGGGTGTTCTAGGTTCCATCCCAGGTTTCTTGATTCTAAGGAAAACAAATTGAAATGCCTTTAAAATAAGGGTGGGTCTATAGCATAGACTTTGGAAAATTGGAAGCTTTATATATATAATTATACTATTATATAATTAGAATAGATATTATATATATATATATATATATATATAGATATATATTAATGATATTATATAGCATATTAGTAATTACATTGCCCAGTGCCCAATCCCATACTAAATATTAACACGTGTTACCACCTTAATTAATAATACATTAAAAAAAAATTTAGCGAGAAAACTGGTTTTATATACACTACTCACACACCCAACTCCGGTTACATGGATGAGTAACACCGTAGAGAGCACGGACCGAACCTGCACCACCGGCTGGCACTTCGTCCGCTTTAACCACTCCACTACAGCGGTGTTCGCAATAATGCCTATGATTAGTAATTATCAAATGGCCTGCATTCAATCTAAAGAATCATATCTTAGTTATCTAGATTCTAAATGTTATCTCAATTAGAGTTATTAGATTCTGAAGTTAAATGATTCGTCCAGAGTGACTCTGAAGTTGGGACTGGAGAGCATTCTTTTCACCAACTCGTTTCTGAGTCGTATTATGGGCATGGGACTGAGACTCGTCCTTGAATAAACTTGAGACAAAAGCTAAAAAGACACCAGTCTCTCAGGTCAGTATGTTGTTTGATGCATTCTAGCTGCCTGGAATGAAGGTTCCTTTCGGCTTTCAGCTGCTGCATGCTTTTCCGATTATGGTTTAGGCTAATGATAATGCACCCTAGATTTTGTACCATGGTTAAGCTTGTGGGTTATTGTCATGCCCAGAGCCTCTAACTAGATGCATGTCCATACATACAGTAAGCCTAGCACCACCACAACAACTCACTCTGGAAAAGTGAGGCACCCTAACAATAAGAATTGATATAGCCATTATAGACAAAGACCCTGAAACCTTACAGGATCAGAAATCTTGGAAGCCCTAAAGGCTGCCAAAGACTACTTCAAAGGGGTCATCAACCTCTATGTTAGTAATGAGCCACCCTGTGAAACTTTATAGGATCAGAAGTCTTGGAGACCCTGAAACCTTTTAGGATCAGAAGTCTTGGAGACCCTGAGAACTATCTTAAGGCTACCAAAGACTACTTCAAAGGAGTCATCAACCTCTATGTCAGTAATGAGCCACCAACGGATGAAGAAAGAAGAACCCCTTGGCCACTATGCAAAAAATAGCGGGTGTGGGTTGGCAGGTTGAGTGGACTGTTCTTCAAGATGGTGACTCATTGACTTGCAGCTAGAAACTATAAAGGAAAAGCATTGTAAGCAGCAAGAAGATTATACACCCTAACACAACCTGACAGGTCGAATTGCTTGTTGCCACAATAGAGCAACATGTCAAGGTGGCTAAATCTGCATCCATTTAGGAAGTGGAGGAGGTTACCAACGCCATGCAAGAGGCTCTTCATCACTTGAAGGTTAAGGAAGCGAGGAAGCAACAAGAGGCCATAGCTGGGCTTCATCAACAGTTAGCAAGAGTGACCCAATAGGTGCAAAGATGAAGTAGCCAAGCACTTGGCTGAATGCTTCCAAACGCCCTCTTTGGTGAGGCACACATTTTGTTACAACCTCAGGGTGCCCAGGTCTCTTCACTTATTTTTTTGTGGTCTTTGCTGCCAGCCTGCCACGCTTAAAAGTATTTGCTGAGACAACTCTTCTTCTTCCATGGCTTTTTCTCTTGTACATTTTCAGCTTTTGGAGCACCTTTAGCAAATTTTAGTATGAATTTTATTTCCACATCCATGTAGTAACTTTGAAACTCTATTTCTTTCAAGGCAGGCAGAGTGGGAGACAGTTTATCTTCCTTGTCACATGCGGAAGCTCTGGGAGTCTTCTTTCAGCCCTAAACACCATCCTGGAACAACCTGATACAAAACGCAAGCAAGAGAGATGGAGAGAAGAGAGAGAGAGAGAGAGAGAGAGAGAGAGAGAGAGCTGAGTTTCAGTACATTCATGTAGTACAAAAAGGTATAATCATGGCGAGCCTTTAGCTACCACCATCATCAAAAGGTTTTTGACTCATAGAGTCCTAATCTAATGATTCTACTCCCTAGAGGAGTGAATGCCTACAGGAACTCAGCCCCTTGCTATTTATAGGCCTTGGAAAACCCATATGGACTGGCCGACTTGCTGTCGGCGGCTAGGTCCTTGGACAAACCCCCTTCTCGCTATTGCAACCGACTAGATAAATCTCCATGAATGTTGGCTGACAGCCTCCTAGGCTCTACCAATGTCTTCCCTGCCCACACCTAACTGTTGCAGCTCCTCAATTTGGTTCTACAATTGTTCTTTATATGTTTCCCTTCAAGGATCAGCCCTGGGAATGAGCATGCACATGACATTCCCCTCTGCTAAACTTGATGATGGGATTCCAACTTTTGTTCTTGGATGATTGTCATAATCCCTTTGTCTCTTCGTGGACTCCCAAACCTATCATCTTTCCCTTCTTGGCAACCTTTTCACTGAACATCATGCCCGGTCTCCAAATCTGATGAAGATCTATGCTTCTATTCCATCTTGTCCCCTTTCCTTCTTGCTCTGTCCCTAAACAATTTCTTTGGTCTTCTTTTCCTGAGTATTGAGTCTGGCACTCTCACTCAACCCCTTGGAGGATCATCCTCCCTTGGAACCGTTGCCTGAAAGCCTTTCTTGGTATGCCCCAAGTGGCATCCAACTCACTGGACTACCATTCCCCTTGGGTCTTGTGAAACACCACCAACCAACCTCCTAGGAACTTCTTTCATGTCTTGTGTTCCTTCCCTTAGATTGTGCACCTTCATCTGGGACGCCCTCAATGCTTAGCATTGCTAAGCTTGATGCTTTGATACCAATGTCATCAACAATATCTCAGAACCAGCCTGAAGCTCTGATACCAATGTCACATATGGAAGCTCTAGGAGTCTTCTTTCAGCCTTGAATACCAGCCTAGAACAATCTGATGCAAAACACAAGCAAGAGAGATGGAGAGAAGAGAGAGAGAGAGAGAGAGTTGAGTTTTAATATATATTCATATAGTACAAAAAGGTGTACATCATGGCAAGCCTTTGGTTGCCATCATCAAAAAGGTTCTTGACTCATAGAGTCCTAATGTAATGATTCTCCTCCCTAGAGGAGTGAATGCCTACAAGAACTCATCCCCTTGCTATCTATAGGCCTTGGAAAACCTCGGCTAGGTTCCTAGACAAAACCCTCTTCTTGCTACAACCGACTCAAACAAACCTTCGTGAATGCTACCCGATAGTGTCCTGGGCTCTGCCAGTGTGTACCGTGCCCACACCTAGATGTTGTAGCTCGTGAGTATGGCTCTGCGGCTATTCTTTATCTATTGTCCTTCAAGGATGAACCTTGGGAATGAGCATGCACATGTCTTGCACATGACATTCCTCGATTTCACTTGCTCTTGCAACACACACCCTAATTCCATACTTCTAAGGTAATCCCCCTAAACCCCCTCTTCAAAGAAAAGACTAGAATATGCGCATTGTTTTTAACATCAAAATTCACAAATTGTCATAATTTTGGGTTTGTAACAAAGTAAAACTTATGCCTGCTATATCAATTATGTCACATATGAATGTATAGAATTAACATAATCAAATGATTAGGATACTTGATCTTTTTTGTAGGTTGTCAAATATGTCTTTTGTTTAATTAACTTTGTTTGGCATGCGTGGGTTCCCACAAAAGAATCCAATTGAGTCTCCAAAGAGAAGGACATAAAGTTGAAAGCATGCATCTATAGTGGTTCAAGAATTGATAGTGGAAAGAGCTTTAAAAGAGAAAGATGCTGGTGTTAGTGATGAAGAGGTTGCTCATCGTAAGAGAGCACGAGCAAATTGGAACGAATCTTGGACCACAATTTTGGATTGGGCTTATTTTGATGGAGATGTAGCCAAATCTTTTGTTCTTTTTTAGACGAGATAAAATGTGCAAAAGTGAATTTAGGAAACCTAGCTCCATCAATATTCAACATAGTGCACTTATAGATCATGCAAAGACCAACGCCCATCGAGAAGCATCCTATTTTTTTTAGAAAGCAGATGGTGGTAATCATTGTTACTTTGGCTAAGAATATAGATAACGCTGATATTGCTATTTTAAATTTATTTTCAGCCACGTACCATGTGGCCAAAGAAGATCTTGCCTTTACTAAGTTCGCATTGGTCTTGGAGTTGCTATCATTTTGTGAGTGTCCTTCTCTACCTAAAAGCTTGTATCATATAATGATGGGTTTATTTTTTATGTGAGCTTTCTATTGCAAACTTTTTTTTCAATCCTAAAATTTTGCGAACTTTTTACCAAATATAGTATTTTTCCCCCTCATCACCACTTCAATAATTTTTCGTTTTTGTTTTTCAAGCCGAGGTCAAGGGCAGAGCAAGAGCTGTCCTTGGACTCGAACACGAGGCCGCTTTTGTCATTGACTTCGTCGAAAGCAGTTTCATTACTCCCTTAAGGCATAGCCCTCAGAGACCTAGTTGCCTAGGCATGATAGCCATCAAAACCTCAAAGGAAGGATAGCAATGCTTCCACACAATAGTTTTCTTAGATTAGAAGGCCCTCCAAATAAAACCTCACCTTTGGCAATGCTACTAGCTTCAACTCAAAGACGTGGTAACCTC